>NC_142814.1:27437700-27538242 GCF_049724085.1 Artemia sp. Qi Xiang Cuo | reverse complement strand
CAACTATGTCATTGAATTAACTGAGTTGAACTCTGGTTTAATACTGAGTTCAACCTGTTAACCCAGGATTAATTAATGATGTGGTCCAGCTCCGGTATATCTTTTACTACTCATATATTGAAATAATTTTTTGTCTCTCCCTTTAAGTTGAGTAGAGGAAACGAATTCGAACAAGAAATTGTCAGTGTTGAAGTCAGTTACAAGTCAGAATCTATGGAAATAAACACGTCTCCGTAATAGCATCGTAACTCATTTCTAGGGGTTCAAATAAGAAATTATCTCAAGTTACCCCTACGCTAGCCGTATTATTGCTGTCTATTCAGAAATTGATGCACGTCCTCATAAAAACTCTAAGAGCCCGATTTAGTTAGGGGTAAATTTGACCTAGTTTCATACCAATATTGTAGGTTCTCCAAATTCCACAGCATATCCTATTTGTCTTCATTAAGACTGAGGCAAAGCACGCACACAGGACGGCAGACTTTTGACTGCTGCTCCTCATCCTGAAATATCAAAAATTCGTACGGTCTCCAACTTATCGTTCGTATGATCTACCTGTTTTGCTGCACGTTTTCTCGCATCGACTCTTTTGAAAGATATTAAACCTCTAAGAAATAAATTCTCGAATACTCTCTTGATTTGAGTTGCAAAAACAAGAATCGAAATTTTGGCAGAAATACGCAGAAAACATGCTGCGTTTTAAACGATTGGCAGTTGGATAAATTGAAAAGTTTTCGATTTTTCATTTTTATACTTCATTGAGAGCATATAAGAACAAATGGAATGTCTTAAAAGATTATAATCCAAACTTACTAAAGGAAACATAGAAAAAAAAAAAAAAAAAAAAAAAAAAAAAAAAAAGATTGAAGTTGGGAGAAGGAATATTTGGCAGATAGTTCAAATAAATGCAAAAAGGCATTTTCAGCGCTTATGAGGAAAAACTAGTGTAGAATAAAGTCAAGAACTGACAAAAACAAAAAATCTAAATAAAGCAGTATAAAGGGAAGAAAATCAAAAGCAAAAATCCGAAAACGACCAAGAATTTAACGAAAATAAGTCTTTTGTTTTAAAGCACTACTATTTATGCAGGCGAAAGAATCGCGATAAGGTCCCAATTTTTAGTTGATTTTGTCTTTTTCTGGATTTTGGTATGAAAAACAAATACATTTTTGTAGATGGCTCTAAAGTTTAAGTTCCATAAAACTCGGGTTATCTTTTATTTTGGCACAAAGTAACGCAGTGAGACATAGTCAGTCCAAGTCCAAAGCTGAATTCCGCTACACAACCAAAATCGCAACTTCTTACAGAACCGATTTTAGAGCCAAGGGCTGTATCTGAGGTCGTACAAACTTCAGCTCCCCATTTTGCACTACGGAAATCAGCTAAATATAGTTTCCTAGGAGCTGCGGGATCATATCCGGCTAAATACCCCGCCCAAGATTCTTTCAAATAAGACTCAACTTCAAAACGAAGACTAAACTTCAGAACGTATTCCAATATATTAACAAGTCTCAAAACAAGTTTTAAAACACAATCCCAGCAAAATAAAGAACTCCGTCATAGCCTTAAAACACAAGGAAGCATGTAAGCGAATATTTAAAGTCAATAGTTTCCAGCCCAAACTTTGAGGAGACACTGGGCTTGTCGTTCAGTCCAACATCTTTCGTAACATATACTTCAGAATACCCCCATTTTTGTAGAAAGCAATTTCCACATCAGTATCAAAACGCAAGATCGCATCAAATGTCTTACCACTGTCCACCTGAAACGAAAATACAATATAAAATCATAATACAAAATGGCAAAAACAGCACTGCCTTTTCAAGACAAATGTTCGTTTCCAAAACCAAATATTTAACCCATTATTCAATAGCCCCCATCAGCAGAAGAAGAGGTTAAATTTCGAGAGCCCCACATCCTTTCTAGAAAAGATCAGCCATACGACTGAAAACAAACTACAAATACATAACAAACAGCATTTAATTTGAAAAAAAAAAAACACTTTATTAAAACGTTCGTTTTTAGCCAGCCTGATTGTCTTCACTTCTATTGGTTGCCTTTATTTGTGCATGTACTTTACTTATTACTACTTGTCTAATAATATCGTATTTAATCGGTTGAACTGATTCAATCGACTGAAGCCTGACAAAAGATATCCCCACTTATTAGTATTTAATAATTAAAACCAAAAAATCGTATTTTCTCATTTCAGCTTGGTGAAAAGAAGAAGTAAATAAAGAATACCCCACGTTCTTTTTTCGTTTTTTTTTTACCTTTTTATAGCCAACCAAGAACAACATTATAATTCAATAACTACAGTTTTGAGTGACTAATTGAGCACCTTCATATTTTAAATACAAGAACGTCGTCGTGAGATTTACAAGACACCCTGTATATTTAGTTATGGAACATTCGAGCAAGGATAATATTTCGTAAAAATTGAATTACAAGCTGATATGGTCATTTTGCAACTTTTCCAAGCCATGTGTCATCGAAAAAGAGAGAATACTTAAAGCTTTTACGATTCTTTTACCATGGGCATTGAAGAATGGAAACTGAAGCAGAGTCCATAATTATGTTTTAACTTCACATATTATCGTTATATATTTTTTTCGGTTTTCCCGTGTTACTTAAGAAAGATTTTGTTTAAAAAAAGAAAAAAGAATGGGAACTGTCCTTTTGCTTTAAATTATGATTGTCCATCTTTTACTGATCGGGTATAGTTTGAATGTCACTTTCCGTTGATACACACTAATTGGGTTGGAAAACCCCTGTCAATAATATACCATTTTATTAGCAAGAAGAATAATCAAATGAAGTGATAACAAGAAAACAGCTCAAATTTGCGATATACATTTACACCTTATCCACCAGCTTTTCACTGAGGAAAACATGTTCACTCACACCGTATCGCTAGGTTATAATCGCTCGTTCTTCGTTATGTCTATCTCATCAGCCACGACATCTATGAGATTCACTATTTTATTCCCCAGGCCCAAAACGCAGATTTGCTAGATCAAGGTAAATCATAACACGACATTTTTACGAGATACTAGAACAAAATTTGTCATCCGAGAAGTTATGTATCAAATCAGTCTTGTGAAATAAGTTTAAACTAAGAAGTTTTTTTTCTTAGGGAAATGTGTAATTATGCTTGCTTTCATAGAAATTCTAGGGTTAATTTACTCTATTTCAATGCAAGAATTTACTTTCTGCAAAGCTTTATTTATACTTTCTTTTATAAAGTAAATCGTATATATTTTTTTTTAACACTAGAGCGAATACCAGAAGTTTGGAGCTGGAAGTTGGAGTGGTTTGAGACACAGTACTCACAGAACAATTTCAACAATCATACAGTTCCTGGTAACGAACTTATAGTAAGGAGCGACGGGGCTCAATAGTAGCCAAAACTCTCTGCAAAACAGAATTCTGATATCAATATACATCAAAAGAATTTGCTTATTATGCTGATTCCAAATGTGTAAGATTCATTAAATTTACTGTTAACCATCAAGCAAGGAGCCTGAGAAAATTTGCCCGATTTTCGAAAAAGGGGGGAAACACCCCTTAAAAGTCATGGAATGTTAACGAAAATCACATCGTAAGATTCGGCGTATCAGAAACCCTTATTAAAGAGGTTTCAAGCTTCTATCAACAAAAATGTGGAATTTGTATTTTTTTTGCCAAAAGAAAGATCACTGATACGTGTTTTTTTTTTTTTTTTTTTTTTTTTTTTTTTTTTTTTTTCAGGGACAATTGTATCGAATCATGGTCCTAGAAGACTGGCAAAGAGTTCATACAAGCGGAAATTAAAAATTCTAGTGCCCTCTTTAAGTGACCCAAAAGATTGGTGGGCAGCTAGCCCTCCCTCCACAAACCCTTTTTTTACCCAGAGTTGCCAATTTGAAACTGGGGTATTTTACAAAATTCATACACGAAATTCTTTTTATGTGTCTTACTTACTGTTTGCTGACTTTTGCATGTGGAGATGTTCCAGGGGAATTGTGCGGGGGAAATTTTCAGCGGGGTTGAAATTGTCTGAAAAATTTTTCCGTGGAGAGGAGATCTTTCACGGGAGAAATTCTCCATGGTACAATTTTTTGTGGGAGCAACTTCTCAATGGGGGGGGGGGATTTCCGGGAAAATTTTTTTCACGGAAGGGAGGATCCGGCTTTATCTAAAAAACGATTTGAGATTAAAGTATTTTTCAAATGAAAGTATGCTAAGGAGAATTTTTCAGGCGGAATCGTCCGCAAGAAATTTTACTGGGAGAAATTTCAGCGAGGATGGAATTTTCCGAAGAAAGTTTTCCGGGGGGGGGGGGGTATTTTACGTGGAAGGAACCTTCCATGGAGGAGTTTCCCGTGAAGGAAGAGAATTTTAAATGGAGGGGGAGTCCGATTTTGCAGCTTTATTTAAAAATCGATCAAAAATTAAATTTAGAAAAAGAAACAATTTTTTAACTGAAAGTAAGAAGCAACATTAAAACTTAAGGCAAAAAGAAATTATTCCGTATATGAGGGGTTACCCTTCCTCCTTAATACCTTGTTCTATACGGTAAAGTTTGACTGATTGCCCAATTTTTTTAAGAACGACTCCTGAAACACAAGGGCTGTTTAATTAGAATAAAAGCATTTTAAGAACTACTAAGAAACTTTAACGTGAAGAGCAATGTATTGAGGAGGATCGGTGACCTCCTCCTATACGGAATAGTTTCCGTTTGTTTGAAGTTTTATTGTTGCTCCTTACTTTCAGTTGAATTTTTTTTTTATTGAATATGAATAGAACTTGAATATCCTCAGAGATGTTAACAGCACTTACATACCAATTGCTCTACTCAAGCAATAAGACAGCACCGAAAAGCTTGAAAACTTTTGACTGGGAACCGATGGCTTCGCATTGGTTGTAAGTCTGACTTAAATTTCACCGACATCAATTCATTTTGGTCAAAAAAAGATCCAGATATACAAGAAAAAAACATCCCCTTTTCTACTACCCAATAGCCAGCAGCAACTCAGTCTTCAAAGTGCAATAATATGTGAGTTGAACATAGACAAATTATTTGCCTGTCGGTACTCAATTCATTGGATTATTAAATAAAAAAAAACAAGTTTTTTTTAACTGAAAGTAAGGAGCGACATTAAAACTTAAAACGAATAAAAATTATTCCGTATATGGAAGGGGCTGTACCCTCCCCTCAATACCTTGCTCTTTACGCGAAAGTTTTTTATTGTTTTAAAAAATAAAGTTGTGTGACATTCAAACATTAGCGTAAAGAGCGAGGTTTTGAGGAGGGTAAAGCCCCTTTCATATACGGAATAATTTTTGTTCGTTTTATGTTTTAATCTCGCTCCTTACTTTCAGTTAAAAAAACTTGTTTTTTTTCATTTAATTTCTGAACGTTTTTGAATTAATGCAGCTTGATTTTGGCTCACCGCACATGAATAATTTAAACTAACTTTGCATATTAATTTTACTTTTTTGGCTAAATGGCTTTCTCGAAATATTTTTCTGACCTATCTTACGAATTAACTTACGTAACGAACTTCTATATTCTTATGTTTTATTACATATATTAGGGAGTTTGCCACCTAGTCGATACCTTGCCCTTTACGATGAAGTTTAAATTTTGTTCGAATCACAAACCGCTAAATCCCAAAGTCCGGTTAATTAGAATAGATAGCTCTTTTGAAAGTAATAAAAAAAAAACTTTAGCGTAAAGAGCGAGGTATCGACTAGGGGGCGAACCTCCTCATATACGTAACAATTTCTGTCTGTTTTAAGTTTTAATGTTGCTCCTTACTTTCAGTTGAAAAGACTTGCTTTTTTTAAATTTCTGATCGTTTTCTAAATAATGCTAGAAATCCGGCGCCCCCTTCATAGAAATATCCCTTCCCCCAAGGAAACATCCTCCATGGAAGGATTCCCCCCGTAACCCCCTCTTCCGACTCCCCCCCCCCCCCATCTGAAAAAAATCCCTCCTGAAACGTCTTTATACTTCCCATTAACCAATACTATATGTAAACAATGGGCAAAGTTCATAACTTCCAGCCCTTTCCCTGAGAACTGTGGGGGATTAAGTCATCCTCAAAGACATATTTATTATATTTTCGACCATGCTGAACAAAATTGCTATCTCAAAATTTTGATTGGGTGACTTTGGGAAAAAAAATGAGCGTGGGAGGGGGCCGAGTTGCCCTCCAATTTTTTTGGTCACTTAAAAAGGACACTAGAACTTTTAATTTCCGTTCAAATGAGTCCTCTTACGATATTCTAGGACTACTGAATCGATACGATCAACCCTGGAAAAAACAAAAAAAAAAACAAAAAACAAAACAATCAAATAAACACGCATCCGTGATCTTTCTTCTGACAAAAAATCCAAAATTCCACATTTTTGCAGATAGGAGCTTGACACTTCCGCAGTAGGGTTTTCTGATACGCTGAATCCGATGTTGTGATTTTCATTAAAGTTCTATGATTTTTTGGGGGTGTTTCCCCCTTTTATCGAAAATACGGCAAATTTTCTCAGGCGTGTAACTTTTGATGGGTAAAATTAAACTTAATGAAACTTATATATTTGAAATCAGCATAAATATTTGATTCTATTGATGTATCTATGGGTATCTAAATTCCAGTTTTTAGAGTTTCGGTTACTATTGAGCCGGGTCGCTCCTTACTTACAGTTCGTTACCACGAACTGTTTGAAACGTCAAGCCTCTGATAATTCTCCCACATCTTGTCCCATGATTCTAATTCAACTAGTTCAACAATGATTCTAATTAAATTAATTCAACAGTCCAATCCTAGTTGTTTTTTTGTTTTTTTTTAACTCGTGTTATTGAACCAACAGTTAAATCAATTATTGATTCGTCAGTTTAAAGTATGGTTTCAACAAACTAAACAGACTGAATGAAAACGAGACAATGTTCATTTTAAAAGTTTTACTTAGGCATCAGTTATCTATATATTTGAGTGAATTATGAATTAGTTACATAAAAAAAGTTTCCTTTTAAAATAATTTTAAGGAGTGACTTTTGGAAAAAACGGAATGGGTTGTAAGAAAACTTAATTAAATCATGAATAACAAAAACTTGAACTTAGAAGTAAATAAGAACATAAATTCAAGGGCGGTATTCTTCCTTCGGGCGATATCTTATTTCGGTTAAACAAAAATCTAAGTTTTAATACTCGCCTTTTTCATAAGATGTCTCCAACCCCACATCCCTCATCTGGGCCCTTCAAAACCCTTCCAAACCCTTTCCAAATCAAAACCCTTTGTATGGCAAAACGGTATAGGAAACTAAACGTCAATTTTACAAAGGCATAAATTCAGTTTAGTTGAACATGACCGTCATGCTTTCAGCTAATGATTTCATCCCTCCTTGAATAACAATCCAGTCTTTTCAATTACAAAATTTTCACAATCGTACAAAACATAAAACGATTCAAAAAGTTCGTTTATATGTTTGAAGAGGTTAAGAGACCCCTCCACTTTCGAAAATTGACTTTTTGAGTCATTATTTAGACATTATCTTTAGATATTTTCATTAATTGTATGTTTTCCCTTTTGTTTTGTTTTTAGCTTTCCTGAACACTTTAACAGCCCTGGACGATCGTGAATGACATAACAATATCTATACATTTGTCCAAGGAATTACTTACAATGACAGAAACAGTTTGTCGCGGTTGAATATTGTCACCAAGATTGATAGCATATGATTCTTTGCCTGTTAGTCCAAGAGAGCCGGCAGTCTGTCCATCCAGAAATTGAAGTGGTACTATTCCCATGCCAATCAGATTGGAACGATGAATCCTCTCGTAAGATTCGGCAATCACGGCTTTTATACCCTAGAATATACAAAACAGAGAGTCAGTCTTTACACTAATTTCAGTTTGAATCCCAGGTCGGGGTTTCTCTTATTTATCTTATTATAAAAAGTTATTTCTTAGCAGAAAATAATTCAATATCGTAGAAATAATTTCAATTCACTTTAAGAGAAGTTAAGACTTTTCCTCTTTATTTTACAATCTGGGTCCACTTGAATTCCTATCTAGTTCAGAGACATAATACCCTAGTAATCCTGTTAATGAAAAATAGTACACCCAAGAAAGAAAGACTGGAAAAAAAACTACAGAAACGAGAGCTTCATAACCAGAGTTGCTTATATTTACTAGACCTACTAATGCCAAAAATAGTAGGTTGGTATATCAGGTAGCAGGTAGCGTTACAAAGTTGAAACAAGGCAGTAGAGTTGTGCAGAAAATAAAATAGACAGCGTTAACGACTTCTTTAAAGACACTTAATGAACAAACTTGTTTTTTAAATTTAATTGCTGATCGTTTTTAAATAATAACGGGAAATCTCGCTCTCTTTTAACGGGAAATCTCGCTCTAATTCTTAGGCACCTTTTTTGGACTGCCTCTATTCTGTCCAACAATTCAATGGAAATGCCAGGATGCCAAACAGGACAGGCGTGCTCAAGGGTTGGGCGTACAAATGACAGGAAAATCCTCAAACAGTGCGATTTAGGGCATTTAAATTTTTAAGGACTTTAAGGAGGGAAAATGCGGCATTTGCACGTTTTAAGATGTCATTAATATGACAATCCCATTTTAAGTCGCTTGAGATGGTAACGCCCAGTAATTTCATAGTGGTAACAGACATTTCAGGGGGATTGGACAGGAGAAAGAAGGAGGAGTTTTAAGGAAATTAATAGCAAGAACAGTTGACTTTAAAGGGTTGACTTTCATATCATCAGTAAGAGCTTCGGCTGATATTGATTCCAAGAGGTTTATTAGGTTGCTTTTTGAATTTTTGGAACATGTCTCTAAGACAGTTAGATCATCAACGAATTTCCATCTATCCGGAAAATAAACACCAAGGTTGTTGATCATTGCAAGAAATAAAATTGGACCTAAGATGGTTCCTTGGGGCACACCATTATCAACTAGGAGGGGATCATACATTCAGGTATTTCACGAGAGGAAAGATGTAATTATTCTAATTAAATATGGGTCAACCTGAAAGTCATTAGATAGCTTTTCTATTAGTATATTGTGGTTGATTAAATCAAAAGCTTTTTGCAAGTCAACAGCGATAACATTGAGCCAGGTATTGGGTTTTTCGAGTGTGTTACATATTGTGTCCATAAGGTGAACAAGATAGTGGGTAGTAGATGTAGAGCGTATTCCGAATTGTCTTTGGTCAACATTTGGGATTATTTTTACTTTCAACCACTCAGCTAAAAAGCTTTCATATAACTTCGAAAAAACTAGAGTAAGAGTAATGGGACACCATCAAAATCTTGATTGTTACCTTTATTTTTTACGGGAGTAATAAAACCTAGCTTCCAACAATTTGGGAATTTACCAGTAGAGATAATTTCCTTAAAAATTAAGCGCTAAGGCTCTGAGAGATTGTCGGCAAAGGCTTTAATTAGTACAATCGGGATGTCTAGTGGAAATGTAGCCTACTACGCCTTTTAATGTTCTTAATTTTTGCCTCCACACCCGAGGGCAAAATAACGGGAAAATTGAGAGAGCACAAATCATAAGGAGTGTCAAAAGAAAGGGGAGGGAGGTTCTGAACTATGAAAGAAAGAAACCTGTTCAGATCATTGGCTGTAACTGAACGGTCTTGTTGGAAATGGAAATCTATATTACTAGGTGTTTCCCCACAAATTTTCTTTATTGTATTATACCATTGTTTTGGCTTTGTAGAAAATAAATCCTGGACTTTGCATTTGTAATATGAAGAAGCAGATTTACGTATTTCTTTTTTTATATGTTTACGTAGTGAGTTCGCTTCGGATGTTTTACCACTCTTTAGTAGATTCATTTTAATTCTAATTAGTTTTTTCAATTGGCTAGTAATGAATGGTTTGTCATTAGAACATGTCTTTACTTTTTTTACAGGGAAGGAATTTATGTATTTTGTTTTAATCAGATTTTGGAATTCGGAGACTTTAAAATTAATGTCATTTTTTCCTTTGAGAGCCAGCCAGTTTTCATTGGTAATCGAATATCCAAGTGTGTAAAGGTCATCATTGGAAATTGGGCGATAAGAAAACTCAGTACCAGGAAAAGTATGATTAAAGCTATTGAGAGGCTTCGTTAATAAACAAAAATGGTAACTTCCTTCTAACGGGGACAGGAGGGGCATAGAAAGCCTGCATATTGGTGCAAATCAAATCAAGGGTTGAATTTCCTTTTGTTGTTGGTATTTTTACTATTTGTATTGTGGTGCCTCTACAGTCACTCTTTCAATTTCGAAAGACATACTCACTCATATTGATCATTTTCAGGAGATTCGTAAGTGCGCTGAACACAAATAGGTTTGGATAAATTTCTAATGGTAACCCATCTTCCCAGAGGGCTTTATCTTACCGCTATTCTCGTTTATCACATCTCTATTTAAAGGTGTAAATATACCTATTCTCAAAACTCTACGTAAAGACAAATTATGACGTCCAACTTATTACAAAATGCAAATTCCTCGCTTATAAAACGCAGGGAAAGATTAATAGTCGTGGCGAAGGATGGGTTTATGCAATTGAAGGCTATCTTATTCAACTAATGGTTATCGACTCATACTGAATTTGCCTTAAGTACAGACAAATGCTTATGGATCAAATGTTAGTAGACAGCTAAGAATAGCGAAGTTCACTGCGCGTGCTTTAAAACCAACAGTAGGGTGGAGAAGTAGCCAATGAAGAAAAAGAGCGTTATTTATCCTCGTGTGTCCTGCTCTCCACGGTCTTACCGAGTGCAAGTAGACTTAGCTATTGCGTTTCCGAACACTGGTCGTCATTACTGCATCTGAAACACCGAGGACAACAAATGTTACCTAAAAGATAAGCAATCTTGCACGTTGATGCCCTATCCAATACTCAGTTAGCATTTAAATCAAAATACAACGTGAAAAAAAGACAATCAAGAAAATGTAAACTTACAAGGAGATGAGGCCCTTTTGCCGCCCAGTCCCTACTAGAGCCACAACCATAATCCTTGCCTGCAATGACGATTAATGTAATGTTGTCCGCTTTGTAGGCTTCAGCAGCATCGAAAACGTCCATCTGTTTAACAAAGAATGTGAAAAAAATGAAAATAATAATATTAACAAAAACACCACAGTCAAATTACCGTTTTATTATTTCAAAGCGAGAATTTACTTTCTGCAAAGCTTTATGTGTACTTTCTTTTGTAAAGTATATTGCGAAAAAAAAAGAAGGAAAAGAACAAAAGCCAGCACCAGAAGTTTAGAGTTGGAGGGGTTGGACGCATAACACTCACAGAATAACCTAGCCTGAAAAAGGGAAGGAGGGGGGGATTTATTTCAACCAGAAATAGGTTGGCATAAATAAATACAAGCAATAACGCGATTAGCTATAACATCCTATAAAGATGTCTTTTTCATGGGAGGGACAGGGGTGCGGATTTGAATTGGCCTTCCTCATTCATGTATAACTAGACTGAAACTTTCCTACTGCCTTTTTTTTACCACTTTCCTACTGCCAAAGTCCCAAACTACGAACAAAACGGAGAGTTCAATTATACGTCTTTACCTAAGCTTAGAGATAAAAGGTTTTTTCATGTAAAAGCGTTATACGTCTTTTTCTGTTTTCCCCGAAAAACTCTTCCTTTTACAAGATTTTAAACTTTCGAGGACCCGGAGACGATCCCAAAATTCCTAAGCTTTTATGCTTGGAAGAGACATCGAATGTGTAAGAAAGCCAATCAATTAGTTTTGAGTGCGTCACAAAGCCTTGCCTCTCATCTAAGTTACGACTCCCAAGTGTCCTAATTGCAGATTATAGAAGGAACACAGAATATCCACATGAGTGAAAAGTTCAAAAATTAAACGTAAAGCTTGCCAGAAAACTTGAATCTTGTAAGTTACCGGAGGGAACTGGTCCCTATTTTAAACAAGCTAATTTAAAGATCTACTTAAATTGACGCCAATATACGATTCTCCTTTTTCCCATCTTGATTACGTGTGCATATAACTCTCCCATACCCCCTCCTTCTGGAACAGTCTTGCAACATGGTTTGCAGTCCTTATTCATATTTTCTGAAAAACGGCGAAGGTTTTTTTTTACTTTATACATCGCAGTTTTTTCTTCGCATTGACCTGAATTTTTCTGACCAACTTGTGTTGTTCACCTTTGTTTGATTTTGTTGTATATTTCAGAAGTTTTCTTCGTGTTCCTTTTTTGATGAGAGATGCAAGTTCGGCAACGTTTGCATGTGGAATCATTTTAAAAACAACATTTACATTTACTGACTTTCCTAATTTTAAATTACCTATCACAAAGAAATTTCAGGACCAATTATTGTTTCAATCTGTTTTCATAGCTTTATGAATGCTTTTAGATGCATTTAAATAAATAATCCGAATTATTATTGTTATTTTTTTTTTCGAAATTTAGACTAGTGTGAGATCTGAGACAAAATCAACCAATCCCTTATTGTAATTTGGGTACTTATCTCTTATACCCACTACACTCAAGTTCTTGGTCGTCATAACCAGTTTCTTTCTGTATTTGTACTCGGTGATAACCAACTTGACGTGAGAGTGTATATACACTACAATGTAGGCATATTTTCATTAAATATTTTAGTTAGGTTAGGTCAGAAACCATTTAATATAATGCGTTATGGGGGGCCTGATTTCCACAATTCTCTGTTGTAGTTTCCACAACTTTGTTATTAAAGTATTTTATTTTCATCATGCTTAGGTCATGCTTATGCAAAAAGCCTGTGGGCCATAGCAACACATAATACAGACTACAAACAAAGCTCAGGAACAAAATACAACTTTAGATAATAATTATTTGAAAAAAATTACGTTTTCTAAAGAGTTAAAGAGGCTGAGTCACAAGTTCGAACCTTAAAACGTACAGGGATTAGAAGGTACAATTGGGGGGCTGCCGCCCCCAAACCCCCCGCTTTCGCAGCCTTTAAATTAAAAAAAAAGTTTTTTAAACTGAAAGTAAGGAGCGACATTAAAACTTAAAACGAACAAAAATTATTCCGTATATGAAAGGGGCTGTGCCCTCCTCAACGCCTCGCTCTTTACGCTAAAGTTTTTATTGTTTAAAAAAAGAGTTGTGAGAAAGTCAAACTTTAGCGTAAAGAGCGAGGCGTTGAGGAGGGCACAGCCCCTTTCATATACGGAATAATTTGTATTCGTTTTAAGTTTTAATGTCGCTCCTTACTTTCAGTTAAAAAATTTTTTTTTATTTAAAGGCTGCGAAAGCGGGGGTTTGGGGGCGGCAGCCCCCAACTGTACCTTCTAATCCCTGTACGTTTTAAGGTTCGAACTTGTGACTCAGCCTCTTTAACTCTTTAGAAAACGTAGTTTTTTTCAAATAATTTCTGCACGTTTTTGTACAGTTTATTACTTATTATTGCTTGACTAACTGTTAGATGATTGTGTATTATTCTTTTATTTCTCGACAGGGTGCTTTAAGGGTCGACCTTGTAACTCAGCCTCTTTAACTCTTTAGAAAACGTAATTTTTTTCAAATAATTTAAAAAAGAAACTGAGTTTCTTTTTTAAACTTTAAATTAAGTATATAAAAAATTTCCTCTGCCGGGGAATCGAACCCGGGTCTTCCGCCTGACAGTCAGGAGTATCGACCGCTGTACTAAAAAGACACAATTGTAATTGTTTTTTAGTCAGTGGAATCGATTTTTGACGCAAGCAAATCCCCACAAAACTTGATATTTGGTTTTTGGAAAACAGGGAAGGAGTGATCAGATGGAGCTGAAATTTCGAGGATAAGCTCCCAGACCCCAGGAAAGCTTATCTTCTAAATTTCAGCCCGATCAGACAACGTTAAAGGGGGGCTGTGGTGGGAAAAATTAACATGGGCTCTTATAGGAAAACGAGGTTTTTCGTAAATGTAAATTCGGGGGATAATTTTTTCGGTCTGAAAATATCAAAAGGCCCTAACAGGTCGAATTCTACTTAGAATGAGTCCTCATTCACCCGGATCAGTTGCCAACTGTGGCCTGTAGGCGTCTATAACAAAAAAAAAGAGAAATGAACATTAAGTGGCTATATCTGGTTTTTGGAAAACAGGGAAGGAGTGATCCGATTGAGCTGAAATTTCGAGGATAAGATTCTGGGCCCTAGAAAAGCTTAACCTCTAAATTTCAGCCCGATCGGACAACGTTAAAGGGGGGCTGTGGTGGAAGGGTCGAAACTTCCGGCCCACTTTTACCCATGAAGATAAAGTCGGAGGGGTGTGAAATTTTGCACGTGTCTTAGTTTGAGCTTGGGCTACAAAATGCGATTACCGCTGTCTCTCTGCGACCGCTAGGACCGGAAATTGCTTAACATCGAGGTGGGTCGCCTCTTTATAGAGGCACAAGTGTGCCTCCTTGAAAATCAAAAATAGAATAAAAAAGGAGAAAAAATGGTTAATCCATATTTCATTAGGATTAACCTAACTTCCCTTCTTGAGTGTGGTGGGTATAAGAGATAAGTACTGTAATTTGTTTCATGTGAAAATTTATAAAGGTTCATACTTGATGTTTATTCAAAGTAAATCCGACAGGAATAGATACTAAGTAATAAAAGCTACGAGAACTCCTAAGTTCTTACAGCGAACTGATGTACTGATGCAAAGATTTCCTGGTAACTTATTTGATGACAAATCTACTGAAAAAAAAAACAAATACCACATGAATTTATAAACATCAGTTTTCAGTCACTTTTCTGCGTTCTGTTTTTAGTTCCTCAAGCATGCACAAAAAAAATAATAAAAAAACAAAAAAAAGCAAAAGTTGAGCTTTATTTATTTCGAAATTAGCCGTTTTATCATAAGCCGCGGAGTATTTTCTTAGCAACCCCAGATTTTTTTTTGAGAAGGCTTAGAATTCAAATTCGTAAAGAAAACCCTTCAGATCAAGCTTTCTGAAGTCAAATGATGTTTTATGTCAAGCAGTAATGTTTAACCTCGACATTTTAGCTTCTTCAAAAATACTAAAAATTACAATGCAAATAATAATAATCAAAGCTAAAAGCTTAATACAAATCATAAACCTATTCAAACTTAAGTTAAAATCAAGAAACATTCCTTATTAGTGATCTATTTTCCAAGAAACTGTAACGATAAATTTACTTCGATTACGAAATGCAACAATGTCAAAAATGCCAAAATCAGCACTTACAATCGGAAACATGAAAATTCAATCCAAATATTATCTCGTTTCCTTCAGATGCTTCCGCATTGCGGGAAGCACTTTCAGCTAATATTCAAGGAGTAAAACCACGGTAAAACCGTGGTTACTAATAAAAACCATTAATAAAACCTACTAGTCTAAAACCTACTAATCTAAAGTATATCATACCACTTTTTCACTTGGAATGTGCAAAGTTTTCGGTCCGGGATTGGATACAAGTTTATTCACCAGCCTTACATTGGCAAAAGTTCCACGAGTCATTATTGCGTCATTACCACGACGCGCACCATAAGAATTGAAATCCCGAGGCACAACACTGCAAGAAGGTTACATACAGCTAGGTTACAATGACACTCGTATAATTATTTGGCACAACGTGGTGACTTAAAACGCTTATTACGGTGAAATATGAGCCAAATTACATTGATCGACTTTAAAAATTTTTAGAAGCGTTTTAAATTCTCAAACAAAAACTTTCCTATTCTATGAAACACGAGTTTACACTTCCATCTTCTTTCTTTTACGATTTAGATTAATTTTGTCGCGTGATAAGATTTTGCAACTTGGATCATAATACGGTATTCAGGTGTCAATATATAAACAGCTGTAAAGTCTAAAAGAACCAGGGGATTTATCTGACAGCTGGGGGGGGGGACAAGTCAGAGAGAAAATTAATGTTTAAGGTCCAAATATCAACATCCGGGTGCAAAGTTCCCACAACATGGATGAAGGGTATCCTTACATCTTAGAAAGACAAAGGCGCGACTCCAACTGACCATGTACAGATAACTTTACAGGTAAATAATAAAAAGATGAACAATAAAACTATCTAGTTAGACTGGTTTCAATCAAACAGTTCACGGTAACGAACTGTAAGTGAGAACCGACTCGGTCGAATATTAACCGATACTCTAAAAAAGGTATTTTTATAATAATCAATGCACCAAAAGAATTGGCTTTTTATGCTGATTCCAAATGTACGAAGTTCATTAAGTTCAATGTTATCCATCAAAAGCTAAGAACATGAGGAAATTTGTACGATTTTCGGAAAATAGGGGAAACATCCCCAAAAAGTTATGCAATCTTAATGAAAATTACGCTATAAGACTCAGCATACCAAAGAACCCTACTGTAGAGGTCCTCATCTACAAAATGTCCAATGTCCTATCATACAAAAATGTGTAATTTTGTATTTTTTGCCAGAAAAAAGATCACGGATGGGTGTTTATTTGTTTATTTATTCATTTTTTTCCACGGGTGGTCGCATCGAATTAATGTTTATAGAAGATTTGAAGAGGACTCATTCAAACGGAAATTCAAAATTTCAGTGCCCTTTATACGTGACCAAAAGATTGGAGGGCAACTAGTCCTTCCCCACGCCCCTTCTATCCCCAAATACATCCGATCACGACTTTGATATACCCATTTGGTTCATCATAGTTAAAAGACGCGATAACTATGCCTCTGGGGTTAGCATGACTTCCCACAGCCCCTGGGGAAAGGGATGTAAAGTTTGATTTTTTGTCAGAGTTCTTTAACAAAGACTGCTCAAACACAAGGGCCGTTTAATTTGAATGAGAAGTGGTTTTAAAGAACTTTTAGACTAGCGTAAAGAGCAAGGTATTGAGGAGGGAGCAGCCCCCCTCATATACGGAATAGTTTCAGTTCGGTTTAAGTTTTAATGTTGCTCCTTACTTTCAGCAGAAAAAATCTGTTCTTTTTTTATATAAATATGATCTAAATCCATTTTTTAATGCATACTTTTCTTTTTCTGAAGTAAAGTTAAAGTTTGAGATGCAACCTGAGAAGGGTTAGAAATGATTGATCCAATTTAAGTTTAGTAAATTTAGACGTATCTATATTAGAAAAATGTATACTTATTACATACACAAGAAACCAGAAAAATGTAAAAAAAAATGTAAGAGATAGAAATAAAGGAATTTGGCATTAAGATGAATAAATAAATATAAGAATATTCAAGCCCAAAAACGAAAAAACATTGCTATAAGCAGCAGCTGACTACTGTCCCCTTACCCCTCCCCTAACGGTAATACTGTAACTGTTATGTAAAGCCTAATGCGTCGTTGCACAAGTACGTTTAGTTTTCAATAACGCAATAAATCAATCCTTAAAAGATAATCCTTCTGGGTAAACAGAAACTTGTTCGTCGCAGTTCAAAGACTAAACAAAAAGTTTTTTTTTCAATTTTTTAAGCAGCAGGATGCTAAAGGCGTTTATCAAGAACCGGTTACCACAGATTGGGATGAACTCGAATCCTTCTGGTCTGAAACAAACTCATTTCACCATTGTACTCTGGTAACTGTACAAGTAAAAATACCATTAAATTTGTCATATCCAAGACGTGGTATTAATGTTGGAACAACAATCCCATACAATTATGCAGCGACTGCGTTTTTCATCTCCTCTATTATGTTCGTAAGTTAAGTAAATGAAAACAAAAAAATAATTTGTCTATTAAGATTCCAATTTGTCATTTACTAAAATAGTATATTCTCTTAAGTGCTTGCGCGGACAACATTTTTTTATCAACATAATCTTCATACTAAGAAGTGTAGAGCTAATTTTACGGAAGTCCGACGTACCTTTGCTGTGAGATATCAAATAAGAAATGATATGGACTAAGGGTAATTGAGGTAACCGACATAAATTTAAAAATACGCTTTGAAAAAACAATTGCCAAGTGAGAATGAAGCACCATCTGAAGTTGATTTGAGAATTAACTATTTTTTCAAGTAATCTTAATTCTAAAAGTCAGCGATGAATACGTTTTCAAGAAACAGGGAAACACCTAGCCCAACACCAAAATGAAATCAGAGTCAACCAGTTTTTTTTTATTCTCAGATTGGGTTGGAGTCATGTCTCCAAAGAAGAGGTTACTGATTGAACTACTTCCTATAAGAGAAACCTCATTTACAGAGAAGTAAGTGTCAAGAGCTTCCAGCTGAAACCTGTAATCCTGAAATATAAGACCGAACATAGCTTTTGTCGATTTACGCGGCATCACACAATTCTACTGAAAATGTAAGCATTATTCAAGTTTTCATTTTTTATTCTCAAATACCTGATAAAGCCAGTTTCCCTTTGAACGAAACAATTCTATAATGGAGCATAACTATCATTTGTAGGTTTTCTGAACCAAAATACTAAGACCACAGAGAAGGTGAAAATATATAAAGGTCAATATAAAGAAAATATATATCCATATATTGTCTTCCATCAACAATGGCTCTTATAAATGAGACATATAAATAGTTCTGAAATAGTTCCTTTAGCTAGAAAAGCGAGTCCCCATCCTTTATAGCACTTGGTGATGCCACTGCTAGAGCCGTTGATTATCTTGTTTATCTCAAACGACGTATATCCACTTCTTATGCATCGATCCTTGCAGCAAACTTTCGATTCGACCGCCTTTTATTAACTAGCCTTTCAAACACAGTAGCCCTCCCTCGCATCTTGTATATTACTCCGTTTTGGAAGTTGTTTACTAAAACTGATTGTCTGAAAGCTCGGTCCGTTTTTTTTTCGGTTCGCTAGATATTTGCTTCGGTTACCATCATGGCATCAGAATTCTCCATTGATTGGAAAATTTAAAATCGCCGGTCCTGATCTTGCAGTTAATAAAGTAATTGCCAAGCATAACTGAAAACTCAGTTCTTCAAAGAATGTTTGGTACCGTGTTCTAATTCAGCAGTGCTTAGTATTTTTGTATGTCTTCGTCAACGCCATATTTATTGCATTAATACTTAAATTTATTTCCTATTCATGAGCAAATAAACATTCAAATGGGGATAAGTCAATTCATTAGACAGTGAAAACAGATACAAAAGTCTCGATATTTCGATCACACGCACAGCAATCGTCATCATCAAAAATAATAAATGAGGACAAATGGACTTATCCCCATTCGAACATTTTTTGATTCGTCATAGAAACGCAGCGTGGTCTTGAAAAAAATACCTAATTTAAAGTATTACGTCGAAAATTTCTATTCATGTTTTATTCTTACCGTTGTGTATCGTTGTCGTAACCATAATTAGTGAATTAACCGGCTTCCTATTCATGTGTTATTTTTCTTCTTTTCTTTTCCCCTTACTCCATCTTATAATATCGCTTTGGCGTTACTGTGCCTTGAATAAGAGAATAAGAGAATTTATGGATCCTATTTTAAAATAGGCAAAGGAGCACGAGATCTATCTTATTATGTATGACAGAGAATTTGTCTTTAATGACGTCGTTACTTACAAAAATGGTTTCCAACACACAATTACCTTTTCTTTGACAAATAAAACAGTCACTGCGTGTGACATAACCAGACTCTAACCTTCATTGGTTTAAACAAAAAATGAACCTAGGGTTTAGGGTTTTCAACCATGGGCATGGTCTTCTTTTCCTTCGGACATTACAAAGAAAGAAACAAAGGGACGAAAAAAAAAAAATCAAAAGGACGTATCTGTAATATCTGAGAAGGGCTAGGGTATCAACTTAAACTTTCAGGGTATGCTGAGAAGGGATGTTGAATTAAATCAAGAGACACGACGTATCCATGTTGTAAAAGGACGTATCTATAATATCTCGGGAGCAACCAAGGATATTAAGTTGAGACTGCCAGGGAATGTTGAGAAGGATATTGAACTTAATCAAAAGACATCGTGTGCATTGGTTCACTCTAATTTTGCTTCATATAGAATACTTGATCCTTACTTTGGAATTGTACTACAATATTTTATGAAGGAATTCCTCTGCACACGATTGAGACCAAAACCGCCAGGGACCAGCAAGAAACCTTCACAGAATACTAAGCTAAACCTTTTATCCTTTTTGTAATAACAATAGTATTATAAAAACAAAGACACCGAAGAACTTAACAAACACTGAATAAACAGAAAACGTAATTCTTTTTTTCATAGTCATATTTTCTTATTTCATAGTTAAATAACTAATCAGAAACCAAACGCTTAAGAGAGTAAGACGTTCAGAGTTTGCCAACCCAATTTGGCATACACATAAAAACAGAGTAAACGTCGGATTAAATACAAGAATTTGAGCACTGAGTACTTGATGGACAGGAGTGTAAGACGTTTCATCTCCATCAGAATAGTTCCCAAGAAGGGTTATCCCTAAAACCCTGTATGTTAATTCCATTAAAAAGAAAATTCGAAAGACACAAATCTAGAGCGAAAACCAAGGAAAAAGGTTGACTATTGACACAATAGGACCTATTTTTTAGCTGCCTGGTGCCATTAAAATTGAAAAAAACAAAACAAAAAGAAACATTTTACTTTCATTACACTGGCATCCTGATACAAGGCTTTGGTGGATCCCTTAGGGAAGTATGTAATCTGACACCAAGCACTACAAATGGTTATCTCAGACGAAAATTTATAAATGAAGTCTTTTACCCTTTTAACTGAAGAAATCTAGCAGCTGGTGAAGTGCGTGAAATGCTGCCGGCTGGGGATATATGATCTGTTGTTACAGAATCACCAAGCATCAAAAGAACTTTGGCATTTACGATTGGCTTCACTGGAGGAATTTCCTAAAAATGAAAATCTTTGAAGTTTAAAATATTTAAAGATCGTACTCCTTTTCTTGCCACCAAACTACGAACCATACTCAGGATACAAACATTATTTCTTAATATATACGCTTGTAACTTAATACAAATGTTTGTAACTTACATTATGTAAGTTCCACTCCCAAAAATCTTTCACCGTCTGACTTATCGTATATAATACTTCTCTTAACTCCATAACAGTAAGTGAGAAGATACTCCGACCACTATTTTACAATGAATTTAGGCACTTGAGAGCGAGAAAGGAATGTGGTAAAGTATATTTCAAGAAACATTCCCACGATCTACATCTTTTTAAGAAACTAGAATGTATATATCTTTGGGAATAGTTTTGGCCTTCAATTTTTTCTGGAGGATTAAAACAATAAAAAAAATTTTCTGCACTGATTTTTAGTAGTTTTTCTGCTAATTTATTCCACAACAATTTTTTTCAGGTTCATTCAAGTAATTTTTAGATTTGAAAATAAAAGAAAGTAAGGATTGAGAACGGATGGTTCCCCGTCCGGCACCATGCGTAATTTGGATTTCTAACTCATCATCAGGCACCCAGAGCTTTAGGTAAGGTTTACGATAATAAATGACTGATTTTTAACCTTGCTCTTGGTATCGACTAACACATAGCAAATATTCTCTATTGTTCTTGCGATGTTCTGAATTATTATTGGAGTTGTAATAACCAGCCAATTGACAGCAAAACCAAACTGTGTTCTCTAACCGCAGTAGACCGTATTTTCGTTTTAGATCGCGCAACACAAACAAAAAACTTTTCCGGAAAAGTAAATTTCTATTTAGCTTAGGGAATTTAAGTTATAAAAACTTGGAAAAAGACGAAA
Organism: Artemia sp. Qi Xiang Cuo; assembly: GCF_049724085.1. NCBI lineage: Eukaryota > Metazoa > Arthropoda > Branchiopoda > Anostraca > Artemiidae > Artemia > Artemia sp. Qi Xiang Cuo. Next base: position 27,516,621 of record NC_142814.1, on the reverse strand, counting down.
GTGAAATATAAAATAAGATTTTTCTAAAATAATTGCAACACATATCATGAGATTAGCACACAGTGGGATTCAGTAGCAGTTGAAAATATAAATATCTAACACAATTAGATTTCTTCAAGAGATTACATAGTTCACAATAAAAAAAATCGCTCGGATGTTTTTTTGACATATCAAACTAAGAGAGGAAAGGAAATAATAAATGAAAAATAAAATAAAAAAAAGGTGAGAAAACGAGGATTTTGTCAGCCAGTTTTTTTTTCTAGAACTTCGCAGGGTTATAATCCTTTTCAAGCAAAGCAAGTGTTTATTTCACATTCTGTTTTGTTTCTGAACGCATATGTATCTATGGGAGCCCACATAAAATTTTTTAGAAAGAATGAGTAGTATCCCTTCAGAATAGAAAACCTTGCAATATATAATACAAGGTACATTAAGCTTAAAAGGATCCTTCAGACCAATGTTGTGAGAGGGGGGGGGTAGTTGATAAGCGTACCCGTAGTAGGCAAGTAAAATATAAATAAATACTAAATTTTGAGCCAAACATTAAATTTACTAACACGGTAAGTGGACGGAAAACACTGAATAAAAAAACATAAACTACCTTCTAATGTTACTTTTCAGCATAACATAGGCATCACAGAAAAAATCAAGTGGAATTGTGAACCATTATCAATTCCCAAATAACGTATTACAATTTGGCTATAATTACATTTTACAATCCAATCACGAGCGCGATAGAAGGTTTGAAAACCGGAAGTTGAATTTGGACATGCTTAAACGCACTTTTGAAGACAGGAGACAATGTTTTCAGATTCCCAACTTTTCAATAATTAATTTTTTAATTCTAAATTTGTATATTTCTATTGCACGTTCTGTTTAGCAAAAAGAGCTGATTCAACATCACTAAAAACCCAATCTTATTACATATTCCTCATTTGAGTTTTTTTTTCAAAACATGTTTTTAAATTTTCGATTACTATGGGTAGAGTTCGCTCTTTACAACCAAGATAATCCTGATTTTAGCATTAGAGCATAAAACTGACAGAAATGATTACCTTTGTCATATCATCAAAGAAAGGCGGCCTTTGGATGTAAGTGCTTGACGCTTCCCATGGATAAAGGTCACTTTCAACAACCTCTAAGCTATTCCATTGCTGATTACCCTTTTGAATTTTTTCATACACCTCTTGGAACATAGCGGGAATCACATGTTTTCGCTCGACTTCTTGGATTTCTGACCTCAATGGCCAAATATCGGCAAGGAAAATCGGCATGCCCTCAGAACTATATCCTAAGAAGGAAATCAATTGTGTTTTTACAGATTTATAAAAGTTGTGTGGTATCGGCATTTCGAATAACAGCTTCTAAGAAAGTGCTATCTATCGTAGTAAAACTGGTGGAAAATATCCAAAAAGAAATCATTAATGGGTTATTTTTTATTTCTTTTTCTGTCTTCGGGTCCGAAGTTTAGGCCTCTCTTATTTTTTATCTCATCTGTGTTACTGTAGAACATCCTTCAAAATCGGCTAAACAGTCACATTCCAGACAATTTTTTAACACTTTAAAGAAAAGTAAGTAATCTTGCTGGACGAAACTTCAAGAGGTTCTTAGAATCTAGAAATAACAAAAGAAACTTTGTCCGGTAAGTGACTGTTTACCCCAAAATACTCAGCTTTGGATTTTATTTCCCTAAATTACTCTAGCCCCTTGGCTTTTCTCATGACCTTTGCAATGAAACGAGACAAAACAAAGGTCTTATAATAAGCCTGACATGCTTGAAGTCTTAACACTATCAAAACCCATCTTATTTTCGGAAATTGTAGAAGCAAGCAGTTTTCTTGGTGTTTATTATAATTATCAAACTAGGTCCCTCTCAATAAATATTTTGCCCATGGTCCCTGAATGAGAGACAATTTGACTGTTCAAGGTATGAAACTACACCATTAAAGCCTATTAACACCATGAACTCCCGGTTAAGGAAATAGCTTGACTCTTTAAATTTTGATACTACAAAATAATTTAATTCACCAGATTTAAGTTTCTCAACTCGCTTCTGAACGGCCAAAAGTGTTATATTCAATTTTTCAAATAAATTTTTTTATTCACCTTATAAATAATCTGTTGATATTTTATGCTAGAAATTAATTTATTTATTGATATTTTTTTACTACATAACAATTTATTTGTCCAGATTTAAGTTTCTCAACTCGATTCTGAACAGCCAAAAGAGTTATACTCAATTTTCCATCTAAGAATTATTTCTTTTTACCCACCCTATAAATAATCTGTTTATATTTTATAGTATTCTGCACCAATAATCATAGGCATTTAATTACATTTGTAACTATTATCGTGTAAGTATGAATTTAATTAAAATTATAACTACAATATAACAATTCGCCAATCTTCTAGACAAAGGGTACCAAAATCAACCTTAAATAACATAAATATGGTAAATACCAATACAAAAATAAATAGATATTTTTTGCTCTTAGAATATAAACAATAAGAAAAGAAAGCAACTGAACATAAATATTTGCGGAAAAATTCTAAAAAATAAAAAAAAATGGTCAAATACACGGTATTATCCCGACGAGAATCAAAGCCACTTCTTATGGGAGTGCTGGGCACTTATATACCAAAATATTTATAAAAAAAACACAAGATTCGAAAAAAAATATTAAAAGGAACTGATAGCATAAAGGGATAAAACAGTGAACAAAGACACATTACATAAATGTCAAATATCAATTTAAAGTTACCATTTTTAACAACCTTCTAAATGAGATTACAAGACGCTTTGATTTGCATAAAAATTTGTTGACTTAGAATGTGTGGCACACTACAGAAACATTAGTGTTATCTTCACATTACTAAACGTTCCGTAAACTGGGATAAGTTGGGACGAAAAATACGACGAACTGAAGAGGAGAGTCAATACAGAAAAATGAATATGATAGGATAATAATGTAGAACTGAAATACAAAAATATGATATTCGTTGCTGAAAGATTAATTAATGATCTTGGAACTAAATTAGAATTTTTGGCGTTGTAGAAAAATTTGATTCATGGCAACACGACTTGTGGACTTTAATGCAATTTTTCGATGGAAATATTTATCCCCTTCAACCAACACCTCCTGTTTCTACGGAATCAATTGGAACAATTAATAAGATTAACTACTTCAAGAATGTCGTTGCATAAAAGCTTGAAGAACAAATATGCAAAAATAGAAAAACGAGTAAAATAAAAAACTATATTTTTATGCTAAAATCTCTTCTGTTGCGATATTTTCACCTTATAAATGTCAATGAGCTATTTCACACCATTTTTGTTACAATAACAAAAAAAAATTATGTGATAGTGCACAGTAGATAGCTCCATCAAAATGGTCATTAGCCAAATTACGAATTTTATTAAACACATATTTTAGACTTCAGAAGAGAGAATAATACTTCAATTATATTCTACTCCCTTGACACAAACCCATTTCTTAACAATACGAATTTCAGACAAATATCTTCCAGCCAAAAATAAAGGGATATGTCACCCACTTTCTCAATTTTACAGGTGCAAAACCCGGAAAGTTGTTTCCGAAAAAAATTTTTTTGTCAAGGATTTAAACGACAAAATAATTTACAAATCATCCACAATAATGACCAGGAATTAAAGCTTAAATATACGAAAATGACAGAATAAAGCCGAATAATGTTTCATTTTGGCATATACACATCAATTATAACAGATAATATCAGGATTATGCCAGATAACATTAGATAGCTAGAGGAACCAAAATACGACCAATAATAATTGGCCAACGTAATCTCCCCACGCCAAAGAACTACGACCCACTAACCTTCTATCAATCTTCGGAAGTGTCCAGCGGAGGAGGACCCACAAGAGGAGTTTTAGAAGGACACTAACTTATTTCTGCGGAATGCGTGAGACACATCTTTTACTTCTGAGCATGAGACATGACTAAAATACATCAAACTTACCTAACGGCTCGGTCTCAAAATCAATATCTACTCTTCCAGCAAGTGCATAGGCAACAACCAAAAGAGGCGATGCCAAATAATTCGCACGTGTATTGGGGTGTACTCGACCTTCAAAGTTTCTGTTACCAGACAAGACACTACAGCAAACAAGGTCACCCTAAAAAGAAATTTATTTTAGTAAATTCTAATTTTTTTTTCTGTTGTAGTGTCCTTACAAACGCATAAGCATGGCTCACCTAGTACCGTGGTGCACCAAAGGATACTTTTGTGCGCAGATTTCAGGCGATAACCCTTTGAAAAATTGCGAAAAAAGAAAAATAAAAAAAGGTGGTTGAAGGCCTGACTGTAGAAATTTTCTATTTATAACCCCTTCTAGACTTTTTTTTTGCGTTTTCTATAGGAAAAGTGAAATTACTGCGCACGATTTCAAAACTTGTTTAATTGAAGTGTCAATAGAAGAAAAAAAAAAACACATAAAAACAAAAATTTAAGATCCTTTGGTTACATCAGCGCTGATGCACAGAGGATCACTTTCGTCAAAACTTAAACTAGTTTGAAGCACAAGAAAACTCGACTAAAAAATGGATAACAGCATATTAACTCCTTTCTTTACTTTTTAATTCATCCTCATCCATTTTTACAAGTCTATACCCATCAAATTTTCTATTCTCAACTCTAGGCTTTGTATGTATTAATATATTGATTGTAACGTGTGAAAAACTAAGTACAAATCCAGCGATAGTATCGATTGAGGGTGCCAATTAGGCACTCAAACGCATTCGTTTTTTTAGGGGGATGGTAGAGGGGGGAATAGTAAAAAACACAAATTCAATCTGATAATTGTAACTAGAAATTCCCAATAATTCAAGACAGTCGAGGATTTTAGGAGGACGACACGGGAGCCATCGCCCCCTCTTGTGTATATCCCTGATCCCAATAACACCAAAAAGAAAGTGAGCTACCCAGCCCCACAAGAGCATACAAAGGGAAAGGCACAAAGAGAGGGGGGTCAGCCCCTCTTCTACCATAGAAGACTAAACATATAATTTCGAGCATCTGCATTAAATATGCCACTTTTCTAAGAAATAAGTTTTGAATGCCCAACAAGTGCCCCCTCCCAACTTTTAGCAAAAAAGCTAGGCTTGTTGCAGTTTCTTTAAACCAAAATCATGCAAAGATTTGCTTCTTTTTTATTGCTCGAAGCAGATATCTTGTCTAAAGGGCCACAAAAATTATAAAGCCGATATATATTTACCGCCTAAAAGTAGAATCTTGCTGATGCTCATTTAACCAGTTTTCTGATCAAGTGGAGATTACCATTTAAAAGGGTCAAATGTTGTATAGAAAAGGAAGTCGACTGCACCAGTTCACAAACCATACAATTTACCAAATTGTAGCTTTTCATATTGCTATATTCATTTGTCATCTAATGACCATTCCCAAGTGTTACATTATCAGTGTCGGCACATATTTACTTTTCGGGGAAGCAATAAACTGTTAAAAAGGATAAAGATAACGATCCTCAAGAGCCATTTACAATACATTCAACGTCGAATCGACGTTTTCAGGTGCTGGGTCATATTTGATGATGAGAGGTTTGAAACTTTGGCTGTTAGTTGTGCCTATTATTAGTTTCCGAATGCATTTAAGACTAAGAAAAAAAAACTGTTTTCATCTCTGTTACAGAGTGCCTTAAAGCATGAATCATACAGCGCGTTCAAAATAGAGAAAAGGGATTAGATACTTTTGTTGAGTGCTTATTACTTATTTCTGATGTACATGTAAACACAAGCTCAGGTTCAGAACTAGATTATTTTTATCATCAAACAAATTGAAGAAAAAAGAATATAGGTTTTATGTTTTTGGACGGCGTAGAACAGCATTACAATTCTAAAAGTACCAATATTGATTGAGTGCAAGAAATAAAGAATGAAACTGGTTTTGAACCGAAATAGGATGTCTTAAGATAATCTTTCGATACCCGCGTCACCATTTTTATTGAAGGAAGAATTCTTCTTGGGGTACATCATTTAAAATTTTTGAAGGGCTGACAACTGGAGTGCTGAATTGATAGCACGGAAACAAAAAGCAACGAGTTTCCCCTACAGCACTTGTGTGGTAGAGCCAACCAAATGTTTCTGCAGCGGTTAACGTTGCCCAGGAGATAAAAATCTAATTCCTTATATCTTTTTCCTCAGTTGGTGGTAGCCCTTTAAAGAATGAGAAAATATTCTTTGCAAGGTTGACTTTCACATTACAGATGGTTAGTTCTTTTTAATTTTATTTTCTTTCTAAAAATGACGCCACAAACAAGATAGAGAACAGATAAGGCACGAATACTAGCATCATTTAATTTGATGAACGTTCCTAGCAAAGAAATTTTCTGAATGACTTATTTTCTTAATTAAGGGCCGGTGTTTCCCAGCCCCAGAAAGTCACCCCCCCCCCCGCGGAAAATTCTCCCACACAAAAAATTGAGCAGTCACAGAGAAGTACAAAATAGGTACCTGAAAATGTCGATCAGATGTCCAAAGGGGCAACAAAAGGACCATATATCATAAACAAAGTTTTATGACAAAGGCTGGTTGGTTTCCAATAACTTTCGCCTTTAAAAAATGGGCTGGAACTCTTAATTTCCGATCGAATGAGCATCCTCTGAAGTTTCTACAACACTGAGGGGACAGTTTCCCTTGAGGGACATATAGCACCTTTTTTACATTCAGAAACGTTTAATAGACATAAATTTCATGCGAAATAAGGAAAATCCTCTAAAAAACGAAAACAGACTTCCTAAAGAAGGGGAGAGCCAAACCAAGAGCAAACATTCCTGTTATACCTTTTCAATGGCTTCCACAATAACATCCGGCAACGGTCCAGAGTTACCAATACAAGTCATGCATCCATAGCCAACAATACTAAACCCAAGCTGATTCAGGGCAGGCACAACACCAGATTCTTCAAGGTAGTATGTGACAACACCGGATCCGGGAGACAGTGATGTTTTTACGTACGAATTGACGGATAGTCCTGCCTCCACAGCTTTCTTTGCCAAAAGCCCTATAACAAAAGGTTCACATGAAATGCTGGCTTGAACGATGAAAAGCATACAGACTCAGGCACGTAGACATGAATTCATACTTAACACTTTTTATGTTAAGGAACGGTGATTAAAGCGTAATCTTCGTCCATTTAAGGAAAACTCTACAAATCCCGAGTTTGGAAACAATATATAGTTTTTAAAATCTAACTTTTATGTTAATTAATTAAAAAACTTTCCGAAAAATTAATTTTTCAAAGAAAATTAAAGGCCATTTTAAAATTAAGCTGAGCAGATACAAATATCTGTTAAGATTCAAACTCAAAACGACCAGAAATTACTATTAAAGAATAAATGATACCCAAAACGAACAGAAATTAAATAAACAATCATAGTGAAAAACATACAACAAGTAATAATATAAATGAATAAATAGATCTTAAAGCCAGTAATGCTTAGATTGAATATAAAAATCAAGCTTAAAGCGAAATCAAATATTTTACTATTAAAGTATAAATGAAACTTAAAACGAACAGAAATTGAATAAACAATCATTGTGAACAAACGAACAATATATATTAATGTAAATGAATAAATAAATCTTAAAACGAGTGAAACTTAAATTGAATATGCAAATCAAGTTTGAATCGAATAAAAATAAATACAAACAAGAGTTTGGGTATCGTCTCACTGAGAAGCCTAAAACCTACTGCGTCATTGGCGCTTTACTGAAAACAATTCTTTGAAATATTTTCACTTTTGTAACTTTAAGAAATCAAAAATTAATGAAGATTTTAGGGAATAAATATCAGCATATGCATATTAAATTGACAATGCACATTTTTTTTCAGTAAACTCATTTGAATTTTTTTTCAGTAAAGTACAAATTATATTCTGGCTTTTAGAAAGCAAAGGGGTTTTGAACCCTACTCACATTAATTTATGCTCGTTTTGAGTTTGACTCTAATATTTATTTTAATTTTTGCTCGTTTTGGGTTTCATTGATTTATTGATACTGATTTGAGGTAGTTGTATGCTTGGTAGATTATATGATAGTCCGGACGCCAGGTGTTGAAAATGTGAACAAAACCACGATGGAATGGGGCTGCTACGAAATTTAGCCTACCCTCCACCCCCTAAATTGACCCTGCGGATAAAAAAATACAAATGGCACTTGCTTACGAGTGGTGGAACAATCCTAAACTTGACATTTTATTATATTTTGGAGTTTCATGCAAGAAAATGGATGCACCACAAAGTTTGAGGTGCAGTTTTCCGCTAAAATAGAAATGCCTAGAAGCCATAGAATGTTTTCATAACAAACTAACACGATTAGTGACAAAAAATGGCAGAGTTAAAAAAAAGGCAAAACTATATGAGTCTTGAACAGTCATGGAAAGTATAAACAAAATCAAATTGAATATTAGATACATAATGATATTAATTGTTGAAAGATCCATCAGTTCAAGATTTTTTTTAACTGTAATTTTTATTTTCATTTTCAATGCTGTAAGAACTGGAAAGTAATAAATTTTTAATATACGAGTAATTCATTTTCAGTGAAGCACCAATGACGCAGAAGGCTTTAGGTTTTTACAGTTAAAGAAGGGGGCAGTATCCAAATTTTGCTTGTAGTGAAACTATATTTGCTTGACCAATCTTGAAAGAACTAACAAATTAAACTGAATATTTGATGCATAATGATATTAATTGCTAAAAGCTCATCAGTTCAAAATTTTACTGTAATCTTATTATTTATTTTCAATATTAAGTACAAAAGAAAACATTTGTAATAAAATTCGTTTTCAGTAAAGCGCCAATGACGCAGCAGGTTTTAGGCTCCTGCTGTGAGACGATACCCAAACTCTTGCTTGCAGTTTTTTTTATTCGATTCAAACTTCATTTGAATATTCAATTTAAGTTGCACCCGTTTTAAGATTTATTTATTCATTTACATTAGTATACATTGTATGTTTGTTTGCATTGATTGTTTATTTAAATTCTGTTCGTTGTAAGTTTCATTTATACTTTAATAGCAAAATATTTGTTTTGGTTTTAATCTTTATTTTAATATTCAATCTAAGCATTACTCGCTTTAATATCTATTTATTCATTTATATTATTACTTGTTGTATGTTTTTCGCTATGATTGTTTATTTAATTTCTGTTCGTTTTGGGTTTCATCGTTTTGAGTTTGAATTTTAACAGGTATTTGTATCTCCTGAGCTTAAGTTTAAAATGGTCTTTACTTTTCTTTGAAAAACTTATTTTTCGGAAAGTTTTTTTAATTAATTTTTGTTCGTTTTTGATTGCAAAAAGTTTCAAGTTTTTATGGCATGGGGAGGGGGTGATTACTGTCCGATTTTTCTTGACTTTAAAAAACGGATTTTTTCAAAGTCTATACGATTACATCTTTGATAAAAACCTTATATATGAACAATAGACAGCTGGCATAACTTGTGGACAGAGATTGACAACAATGAATGGATTGAAAAAATACCTCCAATAAGGGGGTTTAGACCATTTCACTTGCTGACACAAAGGGTCACGACTGTTTGGAATTACCCTTAATAGGAATTTGTGTGCCAAAGCAATTTTGCATCTATCACAGAGTATGTATTTTAACCTTATAATTGGATAATTATAATAGATTTCCTATGTGTTTTTCCCATACAAAACCCCTTTCCATAAGTTATAAACCCCCCTTAATAAGTTATGCCCCAGGAAATAACTTACAACGCCTACCCCTGGGCCCTGGTGGGCTCTGTCGACACCGGAGTTTTTTGTTATCAGAACTTTGAACTATTTCAACAAAATGTATATCTCAAAATTTTTATCTGATGCATTTAGGGTGTGGAGGAGGGAGAGGGGCTAGTTGCCCTTCAATCTCTTTTGACTCTTAAACAGTGAACAAGAACTTTCAATTTTCAATCAAATAAGCCCTCTCTAAAGTTTATACGAGCGTCCCTTCCATAAGAAATAATATGAAGGATTCGGAGAATCCTTAAATTACAACAACCCTTGCCCAGCGGGCTTTGGGGGAGTTGTAATCTTCAAAGACCTCATTTCCAGAACTTAAAACTACGTTTAAAAAAATGGCTGTCTTGAAATTTTGAGTGGATGTGTTTGGGGAAAAGGTGGACGTGAGAGGGGGGTTAGTTGCCCTCAAATCACTTTCGACTATTACAAAGGGCACTATCCCTCGGAATTTCCAATCGAATGAGTCTTTTCTGAAGTTTCTACGACACCGCCTTCTATAAAAACCTTATATGCCCCCAGGGCATAAATTAAAACCCTTGCCCTGAGGGTTGTGGGGGAGTGTCCTTCTCAAAAACATGTTGTCAATATGGAAATCAGCTACGCTGAACAAAATGGCTATCTCAAAATTTTAATCGGATGCGTCAGGGGAAATGATGGACGTGGGGGAGGGGGCTAGTTGTAATCCAATAACTTTTAACGATTAAAAAGGGCACTTGCCTTTCAATTTCCAATCAAATGAGCCTGTTTTGAAGTTTCTACAACAATGCCTTCTATAAAAACCTTATATGCCCCCAGGGCATGACTTAAAACCCTTTCCCTGAGGGTTGTGGGGGAGTGTCCTCCTCAAAAATATATTTTATATCTGGAAATCAACTATACTGAACAAAATGGCTGTCTGAAAATTTTGATTGGATGTCTTTGGGGAAATGATGGGCGTGGGGGGGGGGAGGGGCTAGTTAAACTCCAATAACTTTCGACTATTAAAAAGGGCACTAGCCCTTTAATTTCCAATCAAATGAGCATGTTTTGAAGTTTCTGGGACAACGCCTTCTATTAAAACCTTATATGCCCCCAGGGCATAACTTAAACCCCTTGCCCTGAGGGTTGTGGGGGAGTATCCTCCTCAAAAATATATTTTCTATCTGGGAATCATCTATGCTGAACAAAATGGCTATCTCAAAGTTTTGGTTGGATGTGTTTGGGGGAATGAGGGGCATGGGGGGGGCTAGTTGAACTCCAATAATTTTCGACTATTAAAAAGGGCAATAACCCTTTAACTTCCAGTCGAATGAACCTGTTTTGAAGCTTTTAAGACAATACCCTCTATAAAAACCTTATATGCCCACAGGGCATAACTTAAAACCCTTGTCCTGATGGTTGTGCGGGAGTGTCCTCCTCAAAAATATATTTCCTATCTGGAAATCAACTATGCTGAACAAAAGGGCTATCTGAAAATTTTGATTGGATGCGTTTGAGGAAATGATGGGTGGGGGGGGGGGCGGGGACTAGTTGCACTCCAATCACTTTCCACTATTAAAAAGAGCACTACCCCTTTAATGTCCAATCGAATGAGCCTGTTTTGAAGTTTCTACGACAACGTCTTCTATAAAAACCTTATATGCCCCCAAGGCATAATTTAAAACACGTGCCCTGAGGGATTTGGGGGATTGTCCTCCTAAAAAATATATTTTCTGTCTAGAAATTAACAACGTTGAAAAAAATGGCTATCTGAAAATTTTGATCGGAGGTTCTTGGGGGAATGATGGGCGTGGGGGGGGGGGGGGCGTGGTGCCCTCTAATAATTTCCGACTGTTAAAAAGGGCACTAGAACTCTCAATTTCCAATCAAATGATGCCCCTTTGAAGTTTCTACAACGACCCCTTCCATATGAAGTGCTTCTGGGGAAAAAATAAAAATAAATAATAATAAATAATAAAACATTGGAGCCGTATGGCCTTTACTATAGGCAACGCTACAGCGTTGCCTCTGATTCGAAAATATCCACTAACTATCAAGTTTATGACTCATAAAGTTAATTAGTATATGAAAAGTTTAAAGACTTTACAAACAGGGACAACATCTTCACACTAAATTACCATACAATTTAACTGGTTGGAACACCTCAATAAAGAATTTCAGAAATTCTCCTTTTAAAACAAAAAAAATGTGCTCTTTTGTGCCAAAATACCAAAATCTTAGCCCGACTAGGGTCAAATACTATCGAGCGAAGATTTTGAGATACCTAAATAAAAAGGAATACCAAAAGCCTGATTTTAATCTGCCAGTTTTTGTAGACATTATGTCGTACGATGTCCCTACATATAAATTTTTTCCCATAGTTACCACTTATACCTGGTTAAGTGCATAAGCTGGGTGGCAGCTCTCCTCAAATTTGGATATGGAAGAAAGTGTCGTTATATTGGAAACAGTCATGGATCGTCGAGATGACAATTTTGAGCCAAAAGAGATTCTTAAACCATCAATAGAACTATGGGTGTCTTTAACTGCATTGCGGCGGGATTTCACGACGCCTCCTGTGCACTTTCCCTAACTACCAAGTGGCTTGCAATAAATTATCTTCTATACCGAATGATTAATCAGGCCTAAAGGTTTGTCCAAACTTTGAAATGCGGTAGCAACAGATAGTAGTTTCAATACCATACTACAATCCTCATTCTTGGATTATTGGCTTAGTTTGATACTCGGTCTTGAGGATTCAGGTCAATCGTTCACCTCTTGCATCTCTGTTTTAAGGAGTTCCTGCCACGAATTGTATATCGTTTTACTGGCCACATTTCGCATTTTTACAGAAGAACAGAACAGACAATGGATTCAGAAAATTATGTTTTTCGTCCTTATATAGTTCTTCTTCCTTTGCCATAGCTGCTTGCAAAGATAATAAAAGAAACATATTGGCTAAAGAAACTGGCTTCAGAAACTCGTGCTTGGATTTCGCCTCTAACTCTCATCCCCCATTCCCCTTAATGTCTATGACTGACCAAAGATTCTTGGAATTCTCGATCGCCTTCAATCATACAGTGGTTCAGTAATAAAAAATAGTAGGATTTGTTGTTAATAATGACTTTAGTTTTCTCAGTGCTTATCGTCAGTCCTTTAGTAGTCAAGACAAATACTCTCTGGCACAAGCCCCACGTTTCTTGGTAAGAAGTTCAAAGCAGCAAGACATCTTCAGCATAGAGCTTGTCAGTAACACTCAAATCTGAGCTCACATTCACGTCGTAGCAGCCATGTGCAGCTTTTTTCGTAGTCAAGTGGAGGAATAAATTGAATAGCTCTAGAGATAGGATAGATACTTCCCATTGACTTGGAGGCAAGCCCCTGTACGATTGTAATAATAAGTCCATGCAAGACAAAAAAGTTTTATCGAAAGTGATTTCGATGCTTGGTATAAGTTTCCCTCCAACAGAAATTATTTTATTCGTTCTTCAAACAACTGCTGATGTCCCGCTTCCCTTAGGTTATCAGGGAGGGAATTCCACCCCCCCCCCCAAATATTTAACTTTAGTTGTCCTTCTACTACTCCAGCACTCCTTAGCCAAGCTATTAGTATTTCTTGTAAAATAATCACACAGAGAACAATTTAGTCTAAAATGATCTAAAAACAATGAGGAAGACAACTAATTAAGACATTAGTAAGTAAACACAGCAGATAAGTGCCTCAAGGAACCTCTAGAAGTGCATTTCAGGCTCCATTTTCAAACTTCTTTGATAAGTCTTTCCGCTTAATCTGAAAGGAATATACTTTCCACATCCCTTTGTATGAAATATCATGTTCAAATTAAGTGTTAAGAATGGATCCTGGGATGATGGCAGCCCTCTTCAATTATAGCGAACACTAGCCTGGAAATTCGTCGTTAGGGAAATTCACAGACCATTTTTGGCTGTTCTTGAACTTTAAACTAACCCGTCAAAAGGAATGGCCATGAGGAAATTTGCATGGTTTTAGAAAAAGGGAGAAAAAAAATCCAGGTGGAATCTTGATTAAAATCGCGAAATCAAATTCAGTATTAGAGAACACTACTAGGTAGGTTTTATTTTTCTATCCAGAAAATGAGAATTAGACAATTTATGGTTTTCTTGAGAAAATTGGTTACAGAAGGTTTTTTTTAGGATTAATTATATCGAATTACTTGTCACAGAACATTGAGAGAAGACTCATTCCATTAATTTTTCAGTTTTACCAGTCTCTATCTTCCTTAAAAAGAAAAACGTTGTGTTTCAATAAATTATTGCTTTGCATCATTATGATCCACAAATCGAAAAAGAAAATAATCTGCCAAACAGAATCAAAATGTCATCAGAAAAATATCCCAGGATACCCATTTGGTTTTAAAAGTGTTTAAAAGCCTTATAAAATCTGCTGATTCCAAGGAATGAGTATATCAAAGTTTTACCAATCATAAAAAATAGCAATAAAAAGGACAGAAAATAAATAAACGAAACTAAATTTTTAAATGAGAGCAAAGAGTGACGTTAAAACTTAAAACAGTAAAATTGACCATAAATAAAAGGGGAAGTCTGCCTAGACTAGAGGCGGATTTACTAGACTAGCTATACGTATACACTACTAGAGCCCTTAAATAGGAGAGTTTAACTTATCCGTTATTGAAATATAACCATTCAATACTACCAAGTTCTCTATTTTAAGATTCTAGTCCAAAATATGTGAGCTAAAAAATCAACCGTTGACGAGATTTCCAACTGGAAACCCTTTACATATCTGCAAAAACGCAATATACAATAAACATTTTAAAGTGTGAATTGTTTTCAGCAAATCGAAAGTTAAACTTCACCGGGAGATATACTGGGGACAACAACCCTAGATATTACGTTAATGTAGACCTGTTTAAATTTTAAATTCACTCTTACCTCTCATGGGGAAAAACAACTTGATCGTTATTTTTACCTAAAAAAAGTGTTAGAGACAAACAATTCTTAACTTTCGGTCTCTACAAATACAGTTTTCGCTGGTTAGCAAGGTTGAGAAGTCATTCCACTTCATCCCTTAATGAAAAAGCTCTATTGTGCATACATAATCTAAAATAGACTACATATAAGGCGCAGCTTCATGGGTACTACAGAAATGTTCTTTGAAATGCTCATTAGCCAAATTTTGGGTTTTTTGAGACGCTTACCCTGCCCGTATAAGTCCAAAATTATAGGTCCACCACAGTTATATTTTTAATTCGTTGGTATTTAACTCATAATTTTACTTTTATGGTACTTATTATTTATTTCTTATGACACTTTTATCAAATTTACTATTTACCTTAACAAGCTTTGCTTATGTTTAGTTATATCTATTGTTTATGAGTAAACCCCTTTCATACGACAAAAAATGGCACTTATAAAATATCTAGTATATACAGTAAATAAAAAGCCAGAGGTATTCTGCTTTATACCGTTTGTATAAAGCACAATTACTGCTGTCTAAAAAAGAAGAAGAAGGGATGGCACATACCTGCTCCAAGCATTACCGATGGATTACTCGTATTTGTGCAACTTGTAATTGCTGCAATAACCGCAGAGCCATGACGAAGAACATACTCTTTGTTATCGTAAATAAATGGCACTTGAGTATTTAGTTTATCAGATGGAAGACCAAAGCCTTTAAAACCAACCTACAAAAAATATCATTTAAATATATATATATATATATATATATATATATATATATATATATATATATATATATATATATATATATATATATATATATATATATATATATATATATATATATATATCGTCGAAACTTACCAGAAAATAAGAAACAATACTATAACACACACATACATAAAACATTTATTTTCTTCTTCTTTAAAGTGATTACTAAAGTGATTAAAGTGATTAAAGGCTTGGTCAACCAATCCTTATCAATGTTTGTTGGGATACTTCAGTAGTTGTTGCTAGAAAAGCTTTCTCGCTGAGTGATTTACGTAAGGGCATATACCGACTGGGGTAAAAGTTGTTCCACTGCCTTTTTACTCCGTGATCTTGGAGTATTTCTCCGTTTTTTAAATATTTTGATCCAGTATCCGTTACCATGTTCTAGTAACTTATGTGCCATAATAACATCACTTCATTTTCTCATACAGGAGAGGGTTGAGACGCTAAGGCGTTCTAACCAGGTAAGGTATTCTAAGGTACCAATATCATGCATTGTAGAATATGGGTCCTAAAAGGCCCCTGTAATGTTTGGGGATAGTTTTGGGGAACTGCTGGTGAAGCTCCACTAAACAAGTCTAACAGTTCAGAAGGAAATGGCTACACCTACCTTTATATGGCGAATATATTTCAGATTTTTATTAAGTAAAATCCTAAGTTGCCTTTCCTCTAAACTACTACTACTACTACTAACAACTCACCGCAGCACCAAGCCGCCTGAGGCCAACACAGATACGCACGCTCCTTCTCCATCCCAATCTATTCAAAGCCTCCCTTTTTACACCCTCCCACGAAGTTCCCATTTCCTTTAAATCTTTCTTTATGACGTCCTCCCACCCCAGACGAGGACGACATGGTTTTCGTTTAGCCCTAGACGGTTGGTCGAAAAGAACAATCTTCGGCAATCTGTCATCCTTCATCCGCACAACGTGCCCTAGCCATCTCAACCTTTCTTTCATAATAGCCCTAGAGAGCGGTATCTAACCACATTTTTCGTAGAGCCTATTGTTTGAAATACGGTCAGTCATCCGGGTACCCAGAACAATCCTTAAGCAATTTCTCTGGAATACATCTAGCAAATCTTCATCCGCTTTTCGGATGAAGATCTCTAAAACAATACGATTTTCTGACCTGTCCCATTTTCGCTGATCTTGCCATGCTTGGCATTCCGTGTCACAAAAAGTATTGACCCATACTTTCCAGCATTCAATTCTAAACACCGTAAATCAATGCAGAACACAATAATTACAAGATCCATTTAGAATAATACTAAATTTGAGCGGTTATAAATAGCTCCAATGATATTTCTTTGAACCTTCAGCGTGGATAATTCTCCTGCTCATTAAGGTTCTTAATTGATCCAAATATCGAACAAGGTTGGGCTCTGCATTGTATATCATAGAACTCAACTAGTAACCTCGAACAAATGCTAAAAGTAAATCTACTTACGATTTATATTTACACCATGCAACCTACTGTTAGCCTGGAAGCAGTTAATCCATTTGAATAATTTACAATGGATCAAAACTGCTCTCAATCTAATTGTTAACCCTCGATAAAACACTTTACCAAATGCATTTGCAAGGTTAAGGAGGATCCATAGGTATACCTTGACCCAGGAGCTCGGACACATAACAGGGGGAATCAATACATTTCTGACCAGAGTAAGTGTCAAGAGATCAAAGTTGCTGGATTGATAATGCTCCTTGTTTCTATGGATAAGAGTAACATGGGCAATCTGAAATTGGTCTGGAGTACTTTTGGCGCCAATTGACAGCTGGGGTAACCAGGTAAAAGGATTAACAACTTCAGTAAGCAATTGTTTTATCATGGACAGAAAATGGTTTACAGGCACAGACTTCCATTAAAAAAGTGCAACATCCAAAGGATTCTTGGAACTAGTCCTATATTTTATTAGATTTTTTTCCCGTTATGCCGCGCGTTTACTGTAAATAAAAAGCAAAACACAAACAACAATCAGGCATGTTAAAACAGACAAAGAATATAAAAAAGGGTACATCGCAATGCAGTTGACTTAGTAGAAATTGAAATTTCAAGATAGCCCACTCTTAAAAACATGGTGAAGGACCATTTCCACGTTTATAACTATTCCTTATCCAGCTCAATAGTCTCCCTTTTAAAGTCATTAATTAAGTCAATTGCCGAATATAGATGCTCGATTTTACCTCCTCAGAAGATCCGGATAGGGTCTCAACGATCAGGTATCTTAGACTATTTGCAGCGTTACCCGCATGTATATTCCGAACAATCTCTAATTGTACGATCGTTTCCCAAGCCAATAAGGCAAATACGTAGAATAGGGTACGTTCAGATTACCTAGAAAATGAGAGACCCCGCACTGAGTATTTGGATAACAGCTCTGTAAGACGCTGCACCTGCATAGGGGATAGTCTTCCGAGGGATGCCATCCCTGAAAACCCGCGTGTTGAAACCTCCTTTAAAAGGTGGTTGAACAAACACAACTCTAGAAAATGCCTAGGTATATGATTGAGTAGTGGCGTAACAGACCCTAATTTTCAACAATCCGTCACTATAAAAATTATCATGCAATAAAAAAAAAGTGCGGAAATACAAGGAGAAGAAACTCGCCGCAATAATAATAAAAATAAAATATTAAAATAATAAAAATGAATTCAGCCACAAAAGATTTGAAATAGCAGGATGAAAACCTGCAACAAGGTCTACGCTAAAGTTTACCAAATTCCATTCCAATTTCAGCATGCTTTGAGCAATGTTATAGAACCTAAAAACCTAGGAACAAGCACAAAAAGAGCCTTTATTCCATGAATAAAATGAATTTAATGGCAAATAAACAAAAAACAAAACAAACCAAATGAGTAAATTCTTACACAGTAGTTTTCAGTATTAGTAATCATTGGCGACAGTAGAACCCTACATGAAGAATTATTTCTGTTATTATTTGAACCATACAAAAACTCATTATCGTTTAAACAAGGCGATCCTAAAATAATATAAAAAGAGGGCGTTTATTTTCTTTACACACGAAATATTAACACGTTTCTTCACACTTTACGCCAAAAAAATTGTTTTATTAATGGCTATAATAATAGCCATCAGGACATGGATAGGACCCAAAATACTGTAAGAATACTAGAAAAAATTAATGTAACCAACCACGGAGCGTTATGTTTCCTATGTTCAGGATGTTTATGCATCCTAAACTTGCTTGTCATGAATAAGTTGATTATACTCCGCTATTCTTGTCAACTAAAAAAATTAGCAACTGCGTCTGTAGTTAACCCATACTACAGACAAGAATTCGACATTAATTGAGACACTTCATATGATGAGAGAGGGCCAATTTACGTCTCTAGCATTGAATAATTGAGTTAAGGTAAAGCGGGGTACTGCGCACAAAGTTATTTCAGGAGAAGGGGCGGGGTCATGCTTAAAATAGAACTTCTGACAAAAATGTGTGAACTGAGAAGGACTAATTCCTATCAGACCAACCTTGGTGGGAAAATCCTAGCTAAAACGACCGCATGAGCAGATTTTTACAATTTTTATTGATCGGTAATTGTATAAGCCTACCTTATTCGTGAGACACTCAGCAAAATCAGCCTTCATTTTATTCACGGGAACTCGGTCCTGTGGGCGTTTGGGCCCACTAACAGAAGACACAACAGTTTCGAGATCCAATTCAATGACTTGCGAATAAACAGGATCCTCACAATCGTTTGAGTAGTTTCTAAACAATCCAGCTGCCTTTAAATAGGCTTCTATTACTGCTATCCTTTCAGGATCACGATCTAAATAGATTAAAAATGAGCTATAAAATGATAGATGAGTCATTAGGCAAGAGATAATACCTACATTTGGTTTGGCAAAAAAGCCACTAGGGTATTTTCAGCCGTTTCTCAGCAATCAACCGATACCAGGATCAGACAGCTTTCCTTCTTTAGGAGTGAGACTTATTTTAATGGTACCAAAAGAATTGTTTCTCTCCTTTTTAATTATTCATTTACAGGAAATCAACTAAATAATATAAGACTGTGCCATGTCCAGGCGCCCAAAGTGGAAAGCTAAGCACCCTTCCTATATCCCTCCATCTCCATCCCCTCAACAACGCCAAATTAAAAAAATTCCGAATATTGGTTACCATTAACAAACTTGAAAGTTTCGCTGACAAAAGTAGTTATCAAACCTTAGATTGTTTTCATCTCCCCTGGGAAATAGGAGGGGATTTTAGTAGGCTAGTCCCCCCAAATCTGGAAACTTATGGTGGCATATAACTTGAAAAAGACAGCCGCCTTCAGATGAAAAACCAGACAAATTACATTCAGAAGACCTTTATCCTCTCACAGTAAATTTAAAATTTAGCCAGATTTTTGAATACTTTCAGTACCAATTTTAGGCAATAACGTTTTCCAAAAACTGATAAAAGAAAAAAGAGAAATAAACAGTGTTCATATAACCCACTTACTAAGCCCAATCCCAAGTCGTTGTTACTTTTAGTTTTACATCTAGTTCACGAAAATAACTCAGTTTACAGACACAAGTTAATTCCGTTGTTTTCCAGTTTCACAGATATACCAATAACTTAAGCCTAAATTTTAAAGAGGCACGACATGTATGCACGAATTTGCCTTGTAGGGGTGGGGGGATTAAGTGCATCTAAGCAGAGACGACATTCAATGGCAAATCATAGGCAGCGCAATCGCGCTGCCTAAGTAAAGAACGATGTTGGCACAATGTATTTTTTTTTTCCATACCAGGGCACTTCGTATCGAAGGAGTTGTCGTAGGAACTTCGAAAAGGGCTCATTCGATTGGAAATTGGAATGGCTAGTGCCCTTTTTAATAGTCGAAAGTGATTGGAAGGCAACTAACACCCCTTCCACGCCTACCATTTCCCCAAACACATCCAATCAAAATTTTTAGATAGCCATTTTGTTCTGCGTAGTTGATTTCCACATAGAAATTATGTTTTTAAGGAGGACACTCCCCCATAGCCCTCAGGGCAAGGGTTGTAGGTTATGCCCTGGGGGCATATAAGGTTTTTTTTATAGAAAGCTTTGTCGTAGAAACTTGAAAAAGGGCTCATTCGATTGGAAAGTCAAAGGGCTAGTGCCCTTTTTAATAGTCGAAAGTGATTTATGGCCAACTAACCCCACTCTCACGCCAACCTTTTCCCCAAACATATCCAATCAAAATTTTGAGATACCCATTTTGTTGAACGTAGTTGAAAGTTCTGGAAACTAGGTCTTTGAGGATCATCCCCCCCCCCACAGCCCTAAGGGCAAGGGTTGCAAGTGATGCCCTACTACTACAACTACTACTAACAACTCACCGCAGCACCAAGCCGCCTGAGGCCAACACAGCTACGCACGCTCCTCCTCCACCCCATTCTATTCAAAGCCTCCTTTTTTACACCCACCCACGAAGTTCCCATTTCCTTTAAATCTTTCTTTATGACGTCCTCTCACCCCAGACGGGGACGACCTGCTTTCCGTTTAGCCCTAGACGGTTGGCCGAAAAGAACAATCTTCGGCAACCTGTCATCCTTCATCCGCACAATGTGCCCTAGCCACCTCAACCTTTCTTTCATTATAGCCCTTGAGAGCGGTATTGAACCACATTTTAGAGCCTATTGTTTGAAATACGGTCAGTCATCCGGGCACCCAGAACATTCCTTGAGCAATTTCTCTGGAAAGCATATAGCAAATCTTCATCCGCTTTTTGGAGCGTCCATGCTTCAGAGCCGTATTTGACCACTGTCATCACTATAGCTTCTAATATTCTAATCTTGGTTTGTAGACTTATCTTCCTATTCTTCCAAACTTTTTTTAACTGTGAAAATACACCCTGAGCCTTGGCTGGGGGCATATAAAGTGTTTATAGAAAGGGTTGTCGTAGAAACTTCAAAAATGGCTCATTCTATTGGAAATGGAAATGGCTAGTGCCCTTTTTAATAGTCGAAAGTGATTGGAAGGCAACTAACACCCCTTCCACGCCCACCATTTCCCCAAACAAATACAATCAAAATTTTGATATAGCCATTTTGTTCAGGACACTCCCCCCACAGTCTTCAGGGCAAGGGTAACTTATAAAGTTATGCTCCGGGGGAATATAAGATTTTTATTGAAAGCTCTGTCGTAGAAACTTGAAAAAGGACTCACTCGATTGGAAATTCAATGGGATAGTGCCCTTTTTAATAGTCGAAAGTGATTGGAGGGAAACTAACCCCCCTCTCACGCCCACCATTTCCCCAAACACATACAATTTTGAGATAGTCCTTTTTTTCAACGCAGTTGAAAGTTCTTGAAATTAGGTCTTTGAGGATGACAACCCCTCCCTCCAAATCCTAAAGGACAAGGTTTATAATTTGTATCATGGGAGCATATAAGGTTCTTATAGAGAATGTTGTCGTAAAACTTCCAGCGGAGCAAGTTTGGATAAGACTTTAATGGGCAGGTGCCCGCTTGAACTGGTGAAGGTACTTGTAGAGCACCTAACCCCCCTCTCATAATGACTATTCCCCCAGGCAAATTAAATAAAAATTTTGAGATATTCATTTTGTTCAAAATAGTTAAATTTCTGGAAATTAGGTCTTTGAGTATGATAACCCTCTAAGAGCCCTCAGGGCAAGGGTTGTAAGTTATGTCCTGGCGGAATATAAGGTTTTTATAGAAAGCATTGTCGTAGAAACTTCAAAAAAAGGGCTCATTCGATTGGATATTGAAAGAGCTAGTGCCATTTTTAATAGTCGAAAGTGATTGGAGGGCAACTAACCCCCCTCTCACGCCCACCATTTCCCCAAACACTTCCAATCAAAATTTTGAGATCTGAAAAATTTCTGGAAAATAGGTTTTTGAGGATAACAACATCTCCCCACAGCCTTCAAGGCAATGGGTGTAAGTTATGCCCTGGGGGGCATATAAGGTTTTTTTTAGAGGCAATGTTGTCGTATAAACTTCAAAAAAGGCTCATTAAACTCGAAACTGAAAGGGCCAGTGCCCTTTTTAATCGGCTAATCGAAACTGATTGAAGGGCAACTAGCCCCCCTCTCACACCCACCATTTCCCCAAACAAATCCAATCAAAATTTTGATACAGCCATTTTGTTCAACGCAGTTGAAAATTCTGGAAATTATATCTTTGAGCAGGATAATCCCTCCACAGTTTTCAGGGCAAGGGTTATAAGTTATAAAGTTATGCCCCGGGGGAATATAAGATTTTTATTTAAAGCTCTGTCGTAGAAACTTGAAAAAGGACTCATTCGATTGGAAATTCAACGGGATAGTGGCCTTTTTAATAGTCGAAAGTGATTGGAGGGCAACTAACCCCCCTCTCACGCCCATTATTTCCCCAAACACATAAAATCAAAATTTTGAGATAGCCATTTTTTTCAACGCAGTTGACAGTTCTTGAAATTAGGTCTTTGAGGATGACAACCCCTAACCCTTCAGGGTAAGGGTTATAAGTTATGTCCTGGGGGCATAAGAGGTTTTTTATAGAAGGGGTTGTCGTAAAAACGTCAAAAAGGGCTCATTCGGTTGAAAATTGAAAGGGCTACTGCCCTTTTTAATAGTTGAAAGTAATTGGAGGGCAAATAAACCCCCTCTCACGCCCACCATTTCCCCAAACACATGCAATCAAAATTTTGAGATATTCATTTGGTTCAACGTAGTTAAAGTTCTGGAAATTAGGTCTTTGAGGATGATAACCCCCTAAGAGCCCTCAGGGCAAGGGTTGTAAGTTATGCCCTGGCGGCACACAAGGTTTTTATAGAAAGCGTTTTCGTAGAAACTTCAAAAAGGACTCATTCGATTAGAAATTGAAAGGGCTAGTGCCCTTTTTAAAAGTCGAAAGTGATTGGAGGGCAACTAACCCCCTCTCAAACCCACCATTTCCCCAAACACATCCAATCAGAATTTTGAGGTAGCCATTTTTTCAACGTAGTTGAAACTTCTGGATATTATGTCTTTGAGGATGAGAACCCCCCCCCCACACCCCTCAGAACAAGGGTTGTAAGTTATGCCATGGGGGCATATAAGGTTTTTATAAAGAGCGTTTTCATAGAAACGTCGAAAATGTCGAAACCTCAAAAGGCTAGTACCCTTTTTAATAATCAAAAGTGATTGGAGGAAAACTAACACCGCTCCCACGCCCACCATTTCCCAAAAATATTCAATAAAAATTTTGAGATAGCCAGTTTGTTCAACGTAGTTGAAAAGTCTGGAAATTAAGTCTTTGAGGATGACACTCCTCCCACAGCCCTCAGCGCAAGGGTTGTAAGTTATGCCCTGGGGGCATATAAGGTTTTATGGAAAGCATTGTCGTACAAACTTATAGAAGGGATCATTCGATTGGAAATTGAAAGTGCTAGTGGCCTATTTAATAGTCGAAAGTGATTGGAGGGCAACTAACGCCCCTCTCACGCCCACCCAAGCACATTTTTTTGTATGTTGACTGGATTGGACAAATTTGATTGGGTGTTATTTCCCCAAACACATCCAATCAAAATTTTGAGACAGACATTTTGTTCAATGTAGTTGAAAGTTCTGGAAATTATGTATTTGCCAGCGTTGTCGTAGAAACTTAAAAAAGGACTATTCGAATTGGGAATTGAGAGGGCTAGTGCCCTTATTAATAGTCAAAAGCGATCAGAAGGCGAATGCTCCCTCCATACCCATCATTTTCCCAAACACTTCCGATCATCATGTAGATACAACTGTTTTGATGAAAGTGGTTGGAGGGTCCGAAAATTACATGTTTCAATAAGACAACCACACAAAGTCCTTAGGGTTGCGGTTGTTAATTAAGTTTTTTAGGTAATTAGTGTCTTATAGAAATTTTGGTTGTGAAAACTTATGAAGTGGTTTATTTGAACCGATACCGAAAGAACCGATACCATTTATAATAGACAAAAACAATTAGGTGAGGTCTCGCCTCCCCTCTCACATCTTCCGCTTTTTCAGACATATCTAATCCTTGTTTTAGTATAGTAAGAACGGTCAACAGAGTTGTAAGTTCTGTACATTTCGTCTTTGAGGATGACAAACCTTTCCACTTTGCCCCCCGGACAAGGGTCGTAAGTTATGCCCTTGGGGCATATAACGTTTTTATGGGCAGTTTTGTCGTAGAAGCTTCAAGAAGGACTCATTCGATTGGAAATTGAGGACTAATGCCTTTTTTATTAGTCGAAAGTGATCAGAGGGCAAATGCCCCCTCCACACCTACCATTTCCGCAAACACTTCCAATCAAAATTTTGATATAACTATTTTGTTAGGCCTATCAGAAAGGTCTGGAAATTATGTTTTTGAGGATAAAAAATCCCCCCAGCCCTCAGGGCAAGGGAGGTAAGTTATGTCCTTTTTCTGTTATTTTTCAGTAAAGTATAAATTATATTCTGGCTTTTAGAAAGCATAGGGTTTAGAACCCTACTCAGAATAATTTCTGCTCATTTTGAGTTTCACTTATTTTCATTTCTGTTTGTTTGGGTTTCATTTATTTACGAATACTGATTTGTGGTAGTTCCATGCTTGGTAGATTTTCTTATTCTATTTTTGTTCATTTTTGGTTTAATAGAGTTCTTTACTTTTTTTTTGAAAAACTGATTTTGGGCAAAAAATTTTTTTTATTAATATAAGAAAATACAGACCAATTGTATAAAATCTATCTTGCTGTTTCTTATAAGCCTACTTGCTTAACCGTCGCAAGTTCCTGCGATCTCAAAAGAAAAGAAATTCATCTAAAATTCCCCGCGGAAAATTCCTCTCCGCGTATTAATAACGGTCGCATTTTGAAACTTAAAAGCATTTGAATTCCCACGATGGACAACTTTCTCCAAAAACGATTTCACTCATGCGGATCCTCCCCCCTGTGGAGAATCCCCCCCCCCCCAAACGGAACATTCCTTTCGCCAAAAATTTTCCCGACTAAGAATTTCCCTCCATTGGTGATCGGAGTCCATAATTCGAAAAATAGGATAATGCACTAAGTCAATAAACACGAACACCGATTTTTTCCAAACGCCATCCTTTCCGCAATTGGGTTAATCCCAGACTGATTAGAGTCGTCAAAACCCAACAAAGTCCCCCACTCCACCCCCAACAATTCTCTTTCATTAGGGAGTCGATTTTTTTTTCAAAACGTCATGCTTTCCACAATACAGCTAATCTCAGACTGACTAAAGTTGCTCTTTACCCTACAATTTATACAAATTACCTCATCAATTTATTTTGATTACACACGCGGAGATTCGGACAAAGATATACAAATCAAATTCATTTTGATATGGAGAATTCTCCCCCCGACCCCCCCCCCCTAACAATTCCCATTAATTTGGCAATCGAGTCCATAAATAGAAAAGAAAAATAATACACTGAATCGATGACCACGAATATCGACTTTTTATAATATTTCACAACAGAATTATACCCACATTGGGATAAACATGTATGCCTAAAACCTTTGCAAGAGTGTACTTAACAACTTCTTAAAGTTTCTTGGCGTTTGGATGAACAAAGTAGTAATGTATACAGGGCATACATATACATTCGATATTATATGTAGATATGTTACGGTGAAAGACAGAAATCTGGTAAATGTCGACATTCATCGGCGAATGTGTGAAATTCCTTTTTCTCTGCATGGATTCAGTCAGCTTTGTCAGTCAAGGTTTGATGGTAAAAGTTAAAATTAGGTTGGGTTAGGTTACAAACCTCAGAAATGGCTTAAGAACCTAACGTAAGCTGTCACCATCAAACCTTGCATAAAACTGAAAAAAGCTGATTGGCGAAACTGACTAAATCCAAGGAGAAAAAGTAATTTCGGACATTCACCGGTGAATGTCGACATTCTCCAATTTCAGTCTTTCACAGAAGCACAGACACAAAACAGGCTGATAAATAAAGCGAGAGGTAAAGCAGATACAGAAATCTGGACTTACTGGTTTGTCGCAAATAATCAACACCAATTCTATCCAGGGCAAAAAAGCCAACAGTAGCACCGTATTCTGGACACATGTTGGAAATTGTGGCACGATCCGCAACTGAAAGTTCTTCGACGCCTGGACCGAAAAACTCGACAAACTTTCCAACCACACCAACTGATCGCAAATGCTAAAGAATAAAGAAAACGAATTGGTTAATTATGGTTAAAAAGCAGCATGATTAAGAAGTAGTTAAGAACCAACCACAGTCACTGATCATAAATATTAAAGAATAAAGAAACCGAATTTGTAATTATGGTTAAGAAGCAGCAGGATTTGAAGAAATGAAGTTAGTATTATTATAAAAGAATTTAAATTATTTTTTGATGGTTAAGGTATGAATTTTGAGAAGCCAAAAGGGTACTAAAAAGAATTTAGTAATTTATTTGTGTTTTTTTAGGAGGACTAGAATGGTGTGTCTTAAGATATTGTAAAGGCACATCATTCTACTCCTCTCAGGTTTGATAAGGGTTTTGAGGGAAGATTGTGAGGATGAAGGATTATGTATAGTTGATTCTGAACAAGGTTTCAAGAAAAATATTTGTGTATGCATTATTAAAGTATTTCCACGGTGAAAGTGGTGCCCCATGGCAGAAGGGCACCCTGCAAAACCGGAAATGGTATTTTTTGTGGTTTGGTAATTTATTGATACCTTGTTTTCATCAATTATCTTTGGCTACCCAAAATAAAGTAAAATAAAAAATAGAAAAATAAAAATAACCAAAAAAATTAAAAGAAGTTCTTAAATAAGTGTAGGTGACTTTAAAGGTTGAAATTTTAAGTGAAAACATTCTTCCTCCCTACCAAGACGACTTCCCAGCTAAATAAAATATCAACTATATACAGACCGACTAGAAATATTGTCAGTTGACTCTTACCTCACGGGAATTTCGCTTTGGCAACAGAAAGATATTGTGGTTTTCTTGTGCAGTATCTCATCCCTCATTTTAACCATTGATTTTATTGCTTAACAGTTTCCATCTCTCACATTGTGTTGACCTTAAAATGGTGCTTGCTACTTTGAATTTTTTGCTGCTGTTTTTTATAGCTTCTTACAATAATAAGCCTTCTTTTTTTCCATATCGACATACTCATGTTTAAAGCTATTGCAGTGAATAAACATGTCCTTTTCTATTCTAATGAAATTTCTTCTTTTTTTTTAACCGGTCTTTTTTAGCTTTTTTTTAAAGTCTTTTGATTTTGGGTCAGCCTTAAACACAAGAATGCAAGTTTCTACTATTTACTAACCTTGGTAATAGTTAGTACAATATCTGTAGATGTGGCATACGGTCCAATTTTGCCTGATATTTTGTAACCAATAACTTGTGGTAAAACCATAGATATTGTCTGGCCTAGCATAACAGCCTCTGCCTCAATGCCTAAAACAGAAGAGAAATTTCCATAAAAAAAACAATAAAAAAAGACACAAAAAAAAACAGATAATATGCTCGTTTTGGCTAATCAAACTATTAAGATATTACTTCTCTTGACAGCCGTAAGGGGACAAAAAGCCAGATAATATATTCGTTTTGGTGAATCAAACTACCAAGATGTTACTCCTCTGATGAAAGGCCACGCTTCTTTTATGTTAATTTCTGGCACGCAAGGCTTAGTTCACAGGCATTAATGAAATTGTAAAAAAATGATCAGCTTTAATGTCAATTACCCATAGAGGATCATTCAATGCCAATCACACAAAAATGAAATTAGGCTAAAATTAATTACACCAACGGACAAGGACATTGCTGCTATCCTCATTCACTCTTTTGACTTATATTTGATGATAACTCACTCTCTTGGACAAACAGCAAAGAGGGGAGGGGGGAGGTATAAGCCCCCCCCCCCCCGAAGGGAAAAGGAAATAAAATAAAAATGTCTAAACCAAGAATATTTTATACTTTAGTTTTAATATTTCGATTTAAATCTCGGTACAAACAAAACTCTAGCATCTCTCCCCCCTGACAAATTTCCTAGCGGCGCTTATGCTCAATTTGGCTTTCAAAAGCATTTATTCCATCCCCTATATTAAGTTAACTTGTTGTCTTGTTAGCTTAATTTTATGACTTCTGACTTCAACATAAAAAAGAATATTCAATTTCTTTATCAGAAAAAGTTTACCCAGATTTTGTAATTTCTCCTCATTCTTAGTCACATTTTGAATTTACGTACACAAATCTTTAGTAAGTAATTCGCATTTTTCAAAATCTTAATCAGAATTTACATACAAATATCGGAACGAAAGTAGAATAAGCTTCTGCTCAATTCACTTCGAATACTTCTAGTCAATTTTCCCGTGTGGATCACAAAATATTGAGTCCGAATCAACAAATTCGCATGTGCATGCAGAAATACGAGCCCTCCCAAAATGACGGTTACTACAATTTCAAAATACTAATAATCCCTCTCAAAGTAATTGGGTAAGATAAGGTAAGATATTTATTTCAAAAAGATCACTATCACAAGCCCACAAAGGGCCGAATTCGGGCTTCGGAGTCGACAATATAAATGGTTGCACTAAAACTGGCCAAAATGCAAAAAAACAACAACGAAACAGGAAAATCATAATGAGCAATGAACAATTTAACAGTTAATAATTAAAACTGTAAAAAATCAATCAGAAAGTTAAAAAGATAAAAACTGGTCAAACAAAACTTACACAAATACGAATCAGAATAATAATTATAACAGACATAAAAAAAGGAAGGGGGGAGGGGGGGATAAGCGAATATACACAAAAAAGAGCGAGACACAAATGCATGTAAATTAAAAGGGACATTAAGAAAGTGTCAATAATTCAACTACAGTAAGTCAATAAAATAGTTTAAAAATAAAAACGAGCCCAGAAGGGGGGGGGAGGGGAAAAAAAAAAAAAAATAACCCCCCCCCCCCAAAAAAAAAAGCAAGAAACAAAAAATATATACAAATTAACGGGGGCACTGAAAAAAGGGGGGGACAAGCAAATGAGTGCAAGAACCTGGGCAGCACCATCAGCTAATAAACAAAAAAGAGGGGAAAAAAGAAACTATTTGGACATTTTAATCATTTTTTTCTGTAATAAAGGGGACAAAAGTTCTTTCGTATCTGGAAGTAACGCAGCGAATGGGGGACAAAACAGGGATGGGCTCAGAAACAGCTCGAGGCGGCCATAATCTGGATGGGGAGTGACATTTGGGGAAAATACTTGCCGTCCGAGGGTTTGTTATGGCATTTCTTGCAAAACAGAGGCACAAATTATTTCTTCGTCTCTCGAGGGTCTCTTGTTTTGAAATATTTAACAAATGCAAATATGGTATAGTCCCCTAGAATAGTCCCCTGAGGAATGCCATTAAACATGGGGAGATGATCTGAGAAACAATTTAGATATTTAACTGCTTGAGATCTATTAGAGAGAAAAGAGGCAACGAGCTTAACAAGGAAAGTTTCAATGTGGAATTCCTTTTTAAGTTTATCTATGAGTAAATTTTGGTTAATCAAATCGAAAGCTTTTTGAAGATCAATAGAAATCAGATTAAGCCAAGTGTTAGGTTTTTCAAGTAATTTACCCTTGGCATCGACATGATGGATCAGGTAATGAGATATTGACGTGGATTTGAGATTACCAAACTGTCCAAGATAAATGAGGGGGAGGACTCTCATCTTAAGACAGTCTGCGAGAAAACTTTCATACAATTTTGAAAAAATTGAGGTGAGGGTAATAGGACGAATGCCATCAAAGCCAGGCTTCCCATTTTTCTTTTTGATTGGGGTAATAAAGCCTTGTTTCCAATATTGACTTTTTCTTCTTTCAAATAGTAAAAGACGAACCTAAAACAATCAAGTAGCTGACTAAGTCCAATGTATGCAATGGGTTGTTATTCCAATGATCGTCTTTTAATGTAATTTTTTTTCCGAAAATAAGGAAAATTTTATCAGGCTCGTATACTTTGATGGGTAAGACTAAACTTGACAAAACTTAAATATTTAAAATTAGCACAAAAATACGATGTTTTTGATGTATCTATTGGTATCAAAATTCCTTTTTTTAGAGTTTCGGTAACTATTGAGCCGGTTCGCTCTTACTATAGTTTTTTCTTTACCACAAACGGTTTGAAAAACCTAGATATAAACCTGATTACGAATAGGAAAAAGCCTTAGTTTTTCTTCTTTGGAACGGTAAGAGACGAATCTCAAAGAATGAGAAGTACTAAGTCCAACATGTGCAACGGTTAGTTTTTCTAACGATCGTATTTCAATATAATTGTTCTATTTCTTAGTACGGGACGTAATCTTTTACTAGGTTGCTAGCTACCGCTTCGTGCCAGATAATTTAAGTATTACATAAACTATTGATAAATTGACTTTTTTTTAGAGGCCTGCATGGCGCAGTGTATATCTTATTGATATTCTACTCCGAAGGCCGCAGGTTCAATTCCTGCCACAGACAATTTTTACACATTTGTCAAGTTAAAGTCTGAATAAAACTTCTATTTATAACTACTTGACTAACACCATTATGAAGAACTATATCGATCCTTTATGTATATCCGAGGAAAAGAAAAAAGAAAAGAAAAAGATGCTAAACTTTTTTTTAGGAAAATATTTTTAAATTTTGGATTACTAAGAACTATTTTACCTTTTGGGGCTCAAAATTTAATGTTCTTCAGAAGCAATTATTAAATTACGAAAAAGGATAAGAAAAAGGCATCATGTTGTGTATTCACGTTCATCCTAGTTAAACTATATACATGAGCCATTAAATTATCACTGATTAAAGTTAATTGATAAAGTTATAGAAGAATTATTGTCAATAATGCCTCGCGATGACGTCGTGAATAAAGCTGCACCTTCTAACTGAAGTATGGCAGTTTCAATCCCACGAGTCGCAAGATAGATAGATACTTAAGCTTGGTCTCTAAGACATCGGCTTAGAATATATTTGATGGATATGAGTAAACTTGATGAAACTTATATATTTAAAATCAGCATAAAAATCCGATTCTTTTGATGTATCTATTGATATTAAAATTCCGTTTTGTAGAGTTTCGGTTACTATTGAATTACAATAAATAACCGAGTCAAGCTCAAAACGAGCAGAAATTAACATGAGTAGGGCTCAAAACCCCTATGCCTTCCCAAGGCCAAAACATAATTTGCACTTTACTGAAAAAATATAAATGTTTTTACTTTAACTTTTTTAATTTTAAAGTAAAGTGCAAATTATGTTCTGGCCTTGGGAAGGCATAGGGGTTTTGAGCCCTACTCTTTTTAATTTCTGCTCATTCTGAGCTTGACTCGGTTATTTATTGTAATTTCTGCTCGTTTTGGGTTTCATTTATTTATCGGTGCTGATATGTGGTAGTTTCACGCTTGGTAGATTATTTGATTTTATTTTTGCTGATTTTTGGTTTAATGGAGTTCTTTACTTTTCTTCGAAAAACTTTTTTTGTGGAAAAAAAGAAGTTTTTTTAAATTAATTTCTGTTCGTTTTATATTGACATAGTCTTTTCAGGGAAAAAGAAAATATTACTTTAAATCTTTTAATTTTTTTAAGACTTTATAGTTTGGCCTGCTATTTTTATGCTGGAGAAAATTTTTCAGCAATTTTTAACAACATACACCCTTTTAAAAATCTGGACAAAAACAATACCTCCTCTAGGTGACCTGAAATAGAAAACTTGATACCATTCGCAAAAAAAATCTGTTTACTTTCTTTGATAGCTTGGATACACTTACACTATTTTGATTTGGTTAAATTTTAAGAGCAGAAGTAGCCCCGACAGTTTGAACATAATACTCTCAGCCTTTCATGGGATACTGCTGAGATACCTTATTGGGAATTAGCATTAGGACAGTGCATTTTGATTTAATCTTAAGGCAACGATTTAGTTTTTAAACATAATGGGCAAATGGGAGGGTGGGCGTGGGAGGGTGACTAGTTGCCCTCCAATCACTTTCGACTATCAAAAAGGGTATTAGCCCTTTCTATTTTCAATCGAATGAGCCCTTTTCGAAGTTCCCAAAACAACTCCTTTGATAAAAAGTGCCCTGGTCTAAAAAAAAAAAAAAAAAAAAAAAAAAAAAAAAAAAAAAAAAAAAAAAAACATTGTTCCCAGATCGATCTTTACTATAAAAATGTCAAGCCTTCCAATCACTTTCGACAATTAAGAAGGGCACTAGCCTTTTAAGTTTCCAATTAAATGAACCCTTTTTGAGTTTCTGCGAAAACACTTTCTATAAACATCTTATATGCCACCAGGGCATAACTTAGAACTCTTGCCCTGAGGGGGGTTGTCATCCTCAAAGACCTAATTTTCCATAACTTTCAACCACGTTGAACAAAACCGCTATCTCAAAATTTTGATTGGATGTGTTTGGGGAAAGGGTGGGCGTGAGAGGGGCGTTAGTTGCTCTCCAATCGCTTTCAACTATTAAAAAATCACTAGCCCTTTCAATTTCCAATCGAATGAGCCCTTTTGAAGATTCTACGACAACGCTTTCAGTAAAAACCTTTTATGCCCCCAGGGAATAAATTACAACCCGTGCCCTGAGGGCTGGGGGGTATCATCTTCAAAGACATAATATCCTAACCTTTCAACTAAATTGAAAAAACCTGCTATCTCAAAATGTTGATTGGATGTGTATGGGGAAATGGTGGTCGTGCGAGGGGGGTTAGTTGCCCTCCAATCACTTCCGACTATTAAAAAGGGGACAAGCCCTTTCAATTTCTAATCGAATAAGCCCTTTTTGAATTTCTACGACAACGCTTTCTATAAAAACCTTATATGCCCAGGGCATAACTTACAACCCTTGCCTTGAGGGCTGTGAGAGGGTTGTCATCCTCAAAGACATAATTTCCGGACCCTTCTACTACGTTGAACAAAATTATTATCTGAAAATTTTGATTGGATATGCTTGGGGAAATGGTGGGCGTGAGAGGGGGGTTACTTGCCCTCCAGTCACTTTCGACTATTAAAAAGGGCACTAGCCGTTTCAATTTCCAATCGAATGATTCCTTTTTGAATTTTCTACGACAACGCTTTCCATAAAAAAAACCTTATATGCCCAAACGGCATAACATACAACCTTCACCCTGGGGGCTGTGGGGGGAGTGTCATCCTCAAGAACATAATTTCCCGATTTTTTAACCACGTTGAATAAAATGGCTATCTCATAATTTTGATTGAATGTGTTTGGGGAAATGGTGGGTGTGAGAAGGGTGGAAACTAATCGACGAGCGCAATGACTT
Source organism: Artemia sp. Qi Xiang Cuo (assembly GCF_049724085.1). Classification (NCBI taxonomy): domain Eukaryota; kingdom Metazoa; phylum Arthropoda; class Branchiopoda; order Anostraca; family Artemiidae; genus Artemia; species Artemia sp. Qi Xiang Cuo. The sequence continues at coordinate 27,482,935 of NC_142814.1, read as the reverse complement.
GAGACAGCAAATTTTCTGTACTGGCGGCGACAGACCTTCGGTCTTCGCAAATGTCCTATATATAATGAAGGACAAAGACATCAAGAAGTCAGCAAAAGCTGACAAGCTGAGATATGTACAAGAGAAGGCTAGACTAGCCGAGGAAGCAGCTAGAAAACCAGACTCCAAAGCAGTTTACAGGCTCAGAAATGAAATGCCTGGAAAGCTGCTCAGCAGATCCAGCCAAGTCAAAGATGAGAGCGGAAATGTTCTAAGCAAAACTGAGAAAATTGACGAGAGATGGGTATCCCACTTCGAAAAAGTTTTAAGTAGACCGAGACCAACTAACCGAGAAAGCATCCCTTCTATGACCTTTCTTAACCTTAAGACTGACGAAAATTCCCCAACATCTGCGGAAATACCCAATGTCAGTACCAAGCAAGGTTGTAGCACTTGTAATACTCGAACGCATGAAAAAAGCACTCGATCCGTATCTTAGAGAAGAGCAAAATGGCTTTCGGACAGGTAGATCTTGTTCAGATCTCATATTCACGCTCAGGACTCTGATAGAAGAAGCAAATGAGTGGTCCAACAAAATATACATGCTCTTCATTGATTATGAAAAGGCCTTCGATTCCGTGGACCGTGACAGACTCTGGGAAATTCTACAGTATTATGGTGTCCTCAAAAAAATAATAAGTTTGATCATTGTCTTTTATGAAAATACGGAATGTTGCATAAAGACAGAGAACGGAATAACTAGATACTTCAAAATTATGTCAGGAGTGCGACAGGGATGCGTTTTATCACCATTTTTTTTTGGAATTCTAATGAAATATGTTTTGAGAGAAGCGGCTGGCTTCGAAATAACAGTCGGAAATGAAATTCTCTCGGACCTTGACTTTGCGGATGATGTGGCACTTCTGGAAAGACAAAGCAGGGACTCCAGGAGCTCCTTAATAAAGTGAGCATTAAAGCGGAGAAAGTTGGCCTAAACATCAACATAGATAAGACTAAATCAATGCCAACATCAGGCTCGCCAGTCGAGCTCCTGCACAAAAATCGTAGAGTCGAACAAGTCCATCAATTTAAGTACCTCGGAAGCTGGGTCGATTACACAGGAGAGATGCAAAATGAGGTCAAGAGAAGAATTGGCATGGCAAACGCTGCTTTCAACAAACTTAAGCCAGTATGGAAATCAAAGAAGTACTCGCTTGCACTAAAGCTGCGACTTCTTAATAGCAACGTTTTGTCCGTGCTATTGTATGCCAGTGAGTGCTGGAAACTAGATGTTGGGACAGAGTAAAGACTCACAGCTTTCAAAAATATGTGCTTGAGACGCGCGCTGAATATCAGTTGGCGTCAAAGAGTCAGCAACATTAAGGTCCACAGAAGAACTGGCCAGCCGCTAATTACTGAAATGATTAAGAAGAAGAGATGGAGCTATCCTGGCCATGTCCTTCGGATGGAGGACTCAAGAATCCCCAACCAGGTTCAACAATGGCAGCCGCGTGGGCGTCGACAGAAGGGAAGACCGAGAAACACGCTCGGACACACGTACGATCGTGATCTATTCAGTGCTCACACATAACTACAACCCCAGTGGGAGGATGTACTTGCCGCAGCGCCAATACGTGACGTTTACCGAGACTTCGTCGATGCCCTATGCGGCCCAGATGACTCAGGAGGACCTAAGTACTAAGTAAGAGGGGTTATGATTGGATGTGTTTGGGGAAAAGGAGGGCGTGAGAGGGGGGTTAGTTGCCCTCAAATGACTTTTGACTATTAAAAAGGGCACTAGCCCTTGGAATTTCCAATCGAATGAGCCCTTTTCAAGTTTCTAAGACATAGCTATCTATAAAAACCGTATCCGCCCCCAAGGCATAGCCTACCACCCTTACTCTGAGGGCTTTGAGCGGCATTGTCATCCTCAAAGACATAATTTCCAGAACTTTCAACTACTTTGAACAAAATAGCTATCTCAAAATTTTGATTGGATGTGTTTAGATAAATGGTGGGCGTGGAAGGGGTGTTAGTTGCCTTCTAATCACTTGTCATTCTCAAAGGCACTAGCCATTTCAATTTCCAATCAAATGAGCCCTTTTCGAAGTTTTTACGACAACGCTTTCTATAAAAACCTTATATGCCCTAAGGGCAGAACTTACAGTAAAACCCTTGCCCTGTGAGCTGTGTGGTGGGGGGGGGGGGTGTCATCCTCAAAGACCTAATTTCCAGAGCTTTCAACTACGTTGAACAAAATGGCTATCTCAAAATTTCGATTGAATGTCTTTGGGCAAAAGGTGGGCGTAAGGGGGGGGGGTTAGTTGCCCTCCAATCACTTTCGACTATTAAAAAGGGCACCAGCCCTTTGAATTTACAATCGAATGAGCCTTTTTTGAAGTTTCTACGACAACGGTTTCTATAGAAACCTTATATGCCCCCAAGGCATAACTTACAACCCTTGCCCTGAGGGATGTGGGGGAGTCCTCCTCAAAACATAGTTTCTATCTGGAAATCAACTAAGCTGAACAAAATGGCTATCTCAAAATTTTGATTTTATGTGTTTGGGGAAATGGTGGGCGTGGAAGGGGTGTTAGTTGCCTTCCAATCACTTTCGACAATTAAAAAGGGCACAGGCCACTCCAATTTCCAATCGAATGAACCCTTTTCGAAATTTCTACGACAACTCCTTCGATACGAAGCGCTCTGGTCTAAAGAAAAAAATAAATAAATAAATCATTGTGCTAACATCGTTCTTTACTTAGGCAGCGCGATTGCGCTACCTACGATTTCAAAATGAAATTAGTTACTATGGCCTAGAGTTAGTTCTTTACCATATCGCAAATATTTATTTTATAATAATAATTATTTTGGTTAATTACAAAAAGGTTCTATATACAGCAATTTCCTTTAAAATGAGCCATTTCACTGCTCTTTATTACGACCATGAACTGTTTGATTTAATACTTCAGTTACTATGGGTTACAGTTCGTTCCTTAACGTAATTTTTTGTAAAAAGTGATTCTATTTTTTATTTTTTTTTATTAAAAGACGAGTCGCTCTTACTATACAGTTCGTTCCCTCGAACTATTTGATTACAAACAGGGAAAAGCCTATGGCTTTTTCTTAATTGGAATAGTACGAGACAACCTGGCTACAACGTACAATTATGACATTATTGATCATTCTTTAACATAATCAGCATAAAAATCCGATTCTTTTGATGTATCTGTTGGTATCAAAATTCCGTTTTTTAAAGTTTCGCTTACTATTGAGACGAGTCACTCTTACTATACAATTCGTTACCACGAACTTTCTGATTGTTTAAAAAATCAAATATCTTTGAAAAGACTGCAGTGTGAAAAGATATCAAAAATATATATTTTCTTTTTGTAAAGTGATTCTATCTTTTTTTTTCATTAAAAAAGGCACTAGGACTTTTAATTTCCATTTGAATGAGCCCTTTCGTGACATTCTAGGACCACTGGGTCGATACGATCACCCCTGGGGAAAAAAGGCAAATAAACACGCATCCGTGATCTTTCCTTTGGTAAAAAAAATACCAAATTCCACGTTTTTGCAGATAGCGGCTTGAAACCTCTACATTAAGTTTTTCTGACACGCTAAAACTGGTGGTGTGATTTTCATTAAGATTCTATGAAGTTTTCTCCCTTTTTCAAAAATAGGGCAAATTTTCTCAGGCTCATAACTTTTGATGAGTAAGACTAAACTTGATGAAACCTAAATATTTAAAATCAGCATAAAAGTCGTATTCTTTTGACGTATCTATTGATATTAAAATTTAGTTTTTTAGAATTTCGGTTACTATTGAGACGAGTCGTTGTTACTATACAGTTCGTTACCACGAACTGTTTGATCAGACAAAATAATGGCTAAAAAATATGAAACTTTAGTATTGTGCCAACTTGAAAGAAATGGACGCAGCAAATTTGTGAAATAACAAGTCGAGAAACGACTAATCGTTGCCACAGAGGGTGTTGAACTCGAATCCTTCAGAAACGAAAGAAAGTTCTAACTCCACTGCGCTAGCAGCAACTAATAATAAAAATATACCATTCAGTTCATGATGTCTAAGAAGTGATAAAATCATTTAAAAAATTATCCCATACGACTGAGGGACAATTAAGTTTTTCGTCTCTTATTATTTTTAATGGAGAGTGTATCTTGAAAACATAGTGTCCAACCTTTCAAGGTGGAACGAACACTTTTCATCTGTGCTTAATGGTTGATTTGCCACGCCATGACTTTGAACTAAAGAAAAAAACGATGATTATGGCAATTCATAATTTTGAGGTTTCAGGAGATTAGGCATTGAAACATTCCTGGTTGCTATTAAGTTATTCGAATCCCACCGTTGCCCTGTATTTTATACCAAAGCGAACAAATTCCTTGTTTCAGTCTTAAATTATAATGTTATGTTAGTTACTAAGGGCTGAAGTTCTTTCTTTACTGCAACTAGCTACCGCTGCAACCTAGATACTCTGAAATTACAAACAGAAGAAACCCTATGGCTTTTTCTTAACTGGAATAGTAAGAGACGACTTGACTATAATTTACGATTATAACGTCATTGATCAATCTTTAACATGAAATAGGTAGTTTTTCGTAAAAAATTGATTAAATTCTTTAATTACAAAAGGTTTTTAGCCAAATCTTTTCCCTTTAAAATGAGTCATTAAACAGCTCTTTCCGATGTTCCAGTGCAAAGCTATGTGAGGAGGAAAAAATAAAGCACTGCCTGTAATTAACTTGACTGACCCTTTATACAACATTTAACATAAACATCATTAATCAGATATTTTAATATATGCTATATGGTCTAGTGGTTAGTTGGCTCTCACCCAGTTGGCTGGAGTTCGATTTCCGGTATGGAAAATTTTTACCTATCACGAATTCTTAAGAATTAAAATTGATTTGTGTTATACCATCTTATCTAAAGATAAATGTGTTAGATCATCCTCTATATAATGATTTCTTTTAATACTTCAGTTACTATGGGCTACAGTTTGTTCTTTAATGTAATTAACTATACCGATCTCTTATGTACTAGGACCAAGATTTAGAGTTCTAATACGGCTTGTCCTTTAATATAGCTCTTTTACGATATTGTCTGAAAATGTGTAATTTTTTCTGACGATATTGTCTGAAAATGAGCTTAGGTCTTAATCCTAAGGTCGTGAGTTCGAATATTATCCGGGGAAAAATTTCAAAATTATTTCAAATGGATGATGATGGTTTCAAGGAAACAAAGGTATTATTACGACTTTTTATTCTCTTTATGGGCTTTACTGTTTGTTCTACCAAATTCAACATTTTTGCAGATAGCGACTTGAAACCTCTACAGTAAGGTTTTCTAATACGCTGAAACTGATGGTGTGATTTACATTAAGATTCTATGACTTTTTGAGGGCGTTTTCCCTTTTTTCGAAAATAGGGCAAATTTTCTCAGGATTGTAACGTTTGATGAGTAAGACTAAACTTAATAATTTTAAAATCAGCATAAAAATCCGATGCTTTAGACGTATCTATTGTTCTTTACTGTAATTATACAGTCATTTTTATACTCTTAGTTATAAAACTAAGAAATACTCTTAGTTAAAAAACTCTTAAAGGGCCATCTTATACAGTCATGTTGAGCTATCAATAAATCCCATTTATAGGATCAATCCTTTATGTAATGAAATTTAAATTGAACCAAGATTCAATTAAAATTACTGAAGCGATTGTTTTTGGCCTAAGACGGCTTGATTCTGCAGTGAGTTGTTAGTTGTAGCAGTAGGAACGACTAAAGTCCCCTTTGGTCGTTATTTAAAATGAGCCATTACACAGTTCTTTATTATGATCACGAACTGTTTGATTTCATACTTCAGTTACTATGGGTTACAGTTCGTTCCTTAATGTAATTACAAACAGATAATAGCCTATGGCTTTTTCCTAATTGTTGGAATAGTAAGAGACGATCTGTCTACAACCTACGATTATGATATCATTGATCAATCTTTAACATGAGTTAATTAAAAGGTTTCAAGCTCCTGTCTGTAAAAATGTGGAATTTGGTATTTTTTGGCAAAATTGCTTAAAAAATCAAATATCTTTGAAAAGATTGCAATATGAAAAGACAAGTGATAAAAGTGATAAAAATGCAGTTTTTTTGTAAAAAGTGTTTTTATTTCTATTTTTTTTTAATTAAAAAAGGCACTATAACTTTTAATTTCCGTTCAAATAAGCCCTCTCGCAAAATTCTAGGACCTTTGGTTCGACCCCCTGGTAAAAAGAAAAAGGCAAATAAATAAGCATCCGTGATCTTTCTTCTGGAAAAAATACAAAATTCCACATTTTTGCAGATGGAGCTTGAAACCTCTAGAGTACGGTTCTCAGATACGCTGAATCTGATGGTGCATTTTTCATTAAGATTCTACGATTTTTAGGGGGTATTTTTCCATTTTTTTTTTAGAAAATAAGGCAAATTTTCTCAAGCTCGTAACTTTTGATGGGTAAAAGTAAATTTGATGTAACTTAAATATTTAAATTCAGCATAAAAATACAATTCTTTTGATGTATCTATTGATATTAAAATTATATTTTTTAGAGTTTCGGTTACTATTGAGACGGGTCGCTCTTACTAGACAGTTCGTTACCACGAACTGTTTGATAAAGTTCCTTATAATTCCCTCCTTTACAAAACCAACCTCGTCATGCTTGAGAATAAACATTTCCTTAAGTTTTGTCACCAGTCCCCTCCAAAACCACCGGAAAAGTTCCCTTTTCCTAGCATTTCCCCAACCCTAGACCTCATCTCGGTCTTTCTTCTTCAGTCAAATCTCAGTTTTTACACCAATAAAATTTTCAACAGAAAGATATATAAACTTTAAACTTTCCATCTTCCTTATTAACATCTTAGATAAGTGAATCCTTTCCCCTTCTATCCTTCCCATCCCTATTTTTTACCACTCATTGTTTAGAGTTAATTTACTAATTTGGAGAAAATTCTATTTGGATAGCCTACTTAACGCCATAAAAATTTTGTTCCCAATATTACCAAAAAAAGAAAAAAGAAACTAGATAACCGTTCCCTTTCCCTTCTATACCCCTCTTTACGGTTTACTTAACCAGTTGAACTTTTTTGAGAAATTGTACTAGTTTTAATCTTTTTGACATGTTGACTTATCATTTTTTATTGGCTGTGTTTGTTTTTACGTTTGACTCTAAAATGCAAATTCGGCCAATCTGGTCTTGTGACAGTCACGACATTCCTCTCTAATCGAATACAAGGAGCTAAATGTCTAAATGTACACTCCGATCCTCTTCCAATTTACATTCCCCAGGGAATGTAAATCGACATAAAATATTAGGCATAATTTTATTCTTTGCAATGATATCTAATCTTAGTGTCGATATTCTGAATAGATGGAACGATCTACGATCTGACAAACACGATGTAGACGATCTAACAGTCTTACAGATGTGTTGCTAAAATTAGAAAGAAACCCAAAGGATATTCTGGAACAGATATTAGCTTTAGTAATGATATGACAGTAATGATTTTTAGTAATGATATAAAGCTTTAGTAATGATATGACAGCTAACTCTTTGAAATAAACAATTTAACAATAAAATTACTTAATTCCACTCGCCCTATCCCCCTAAAATGTCAGTAAGCACTATGAATTTACAGGGTGTTACAGCCACAAATTGTAACATTCCTCGGAAGAAAATCTTATATATGTTGATCTCTCACGATCCTAAAGGAAAAAGATAAATACTTTCATCAAATAATATAAATTTGTTTAAAGGCACCATTATCATTTATCTATTGATATCAAAATTCCGTTTTTTTTAGTAAATTGAAAAAAAATCGTATATTATCTTACGATATAAATAAATATTATATTACAAATATATGAATATATTATAAGGAATATACTAAAAATTTATTATCATACATCAAATGAGAATTATCTTATTTCAACTACATAACGACCATGGAAAAGATTGTAAAAAAAAAAAAAAAAAAAAAAACAAGTCCAATAATAAAACATTAGCTGAACCAAAAAAAAAAAAAATATTTTGCAAAAAACAAAAACTAGGATGGCATGATACCAACGCTGATCAATTAATTTTTAAGAAAAAAAAAGAGTAATTATAGCTGCGACAAGGCCATGCAAGCCATTTGTCTATTCACCACTTTGTGCGGTATTATTTTCTGTTAAAACGAAGGATGAATTTGTTACATGGATTACATACTTAAAAAATAAAAAAATGGTAACACAGAGACTAAAGAACATAAGATAAAACAAACCACCAACTCCCCATCCAACAATTCCAAGTCCATTAATCATAGTTGTATGGGAGTCGGTCCCAACAACAGAATCAGGAAAGCAAACGCCATCTTCTGTGAAGACGACACGGGCCAAGTACTCCAAATTGACTTGATGAACAATGCCAGAACCAGGTGGCACAATAATCATGTTTCTCAATGTACTCGCACCCCACTAAAATTAATGAATTAAAAACGCAATATGAACAACTCAAGGTTCGTTGAAACATAAACAAAAAGCGAATATATTACACGATAAATTAATTATATTATCAAAGAACTGCAAAATACTAGGGCACAAGCTGTATAATAAGGTATACGTAATTGTACATTGAGATAAATAAATTATCTCATTTGGATAATATTGAATTTGGATAAATATTGTTAGACATAGTACAGACTCGGAAAATCAACTTCAACAAAGAAACAAAGTCATGTAATGGCTTCTTCACTTTTTTGAGAATTTAACCTTGGAGTTATCATCGGCCTTTAGATTCAGCTCAAATGGGTATCCTATGGGGAAGAAAAGGAAAGTGTCCATGAGGACAAGGGTTCGAGTCCGGGTGTCGCTGGTCATTTTAGTTTGGATTGGGGATCAATGGCGTGACTCTGTAAACTGAGCCTGAGTCTACCCAGCTGTAAATGGAGAAATCTTGAGTAGTTAAACAGGAAGGGTTTGCAAAGGCACAGGAAGGGTGTCCGAAAGCATGGGATGGCTGGCCGTCAGCCGCCCATTGCACTTCCTGGCTGAAGGGCCATGAAACGGAGATCAGAACCACCGGCAAGGACTGTAAAGTACAGTGCCGTATTCTTTACGCTGAAGCCCCTTCCCACGAATCCCTAGAATTGCATTAATTACAGGGTCAGAGGGGCAAAAAATACTGATGGGGAGACAAATTTTAATGGGTGCCCCCATCAACATTAATTGTGTATCCGCCCCTGCCCAAGAGTTTTGGCTGATATATATATACCTTAAATACTACAGAAAATTTGGTATTTTGATAAATTTAATGTCTATAAGGATTAATTGTCTTTATAAATATACCGGGGCGCACCCAAATGGATGGTGAAAAGGGTTGAATACATTTTATTTTGCTTGACGGATTGGTAAAGCCAGTAATTTTGTAGCAACACTGAACTTCAAAGTCTTCAATATGGAAAGAGAAATGATTGGCTCAATCAAATCTCAGTATCTGTAACACATGCTGACAATGCACTAAGTAGGAATAGCAAAGGATCTGGACAATCCTTAGTATGTGCCCAGGGTTCTGTTTTAGGCCCCCTTTTATTCCTAGTATATATCAATGACTAAAACTTTTCTGTAATGGGTTTGATAGATAACGCTCGAGGTTTATATACTAATTACTCGTATAAGGTTATCGTTTCCAGTTTTGCTGAAGACACCTGTTTCACTGTGGCAGCACAGACTTCAGCCCTTTTAATAGAAATAATGAAAAAGGGTACGCTATGCATAGTAAGTGGATGAGAGTAAATAAACTTTTCCTAAATCATAATAAATCATGTATGTTTAAAGGGTTATTCCACGCAAGCGAAAGCTTAAGGCGGGTTAATTGTTTTGTTGTATTGCTTTTTGTAGTTTTTTATTTGTTTTTTGTTGTTGTTTGTTTTCTTATATAAACCCCGTTATTAAATTAAAATTGAAATAGGCAAAGGGCAATTATTATGTTAGCAGAACCCACCAAAATTTTGAAAAAGGCCTACAGCAACATAAGGATAGTACAATAAAGGCTCTAAATTTTAAAAGCTTTTATAGTTCTTTTGTTTTGGCTCTGAGTAGCCATACTTTCGAAAACCCTAGCCATTCAATACTTTTTGAAAATATCACATATTAGTAATAATTTGGGCATTAAGCAAATTGTTCGAGAGGCAATAGAAATTAAACTTAAGTTAAATAATAATACTTCTTTAAATAGAGATTTAGGCGAATATTCATTCAACACATTAGACACAAATTTAATTAGAAATTATCAAACACATTACATCGGAAAACCAATAGCCAATTCGAATTAACCGGCATAAAAAAGACCTAAAAGATTAGCTGCCAAAAAAGAAAGACTTACATTAAAAAAGTTGTTTTTGATTTTCTTTCTATTCGAATGGATTAACTTGCTTTTTCTTTGTCCTGGCTGAATTTTTTTTTGTATATAGGTGTTGGGACTGTTTTACTGTTGGTTATGGTTTTAATTTCCACGTATGTTACTGTAAGTTTAATTTTATAATAATTCATTTGTTTTTATGAAGATAAATCTTGGATGTGGAGCCGAAATATTTTTCATCTAAATTTCGCTGTCTTAAAATAATTCCTCGTTGTATGTATAATTATTCCTATGTACCAACCTTTTGTTGTTTGTACATAGGCAAAGGCGACCAGATCTTCCTTTAATGACACTCTTCTCTTCGTAGTCATACTTCACTGGAACTTCTGTTATTTCGGTTCTGAATTTAAATAGCGAGACTGACTTGTCTTTGTGTCCTACTGAGTCATATTCTTAGTAGGGAGACTCCCGCAGGCCACTCAGCGCGTCCCCAGGTGGCGGATAGAGGAATATCCTACAGATATGTAGGATACCTTAATAAAAGGCGCGGACCTAGGGGGGACCTAGTTCCTGGGGGTTCATAATTAAAACTGGGACACCCTAGCCCGTGGGTCTGAAATACAGGCGGAGGAGGAGGAGGGACCCTCTGATGTACACCATGCAGGGCCCACCGGCGTGTGGACATGTCCCGGTGGTTACACACCTTCCCCTAGCAATGGGAAAAATTGCTCGGCGTCGCAGACCACCGAACGGGAGGATCCCTTCCTAGAGGGACTACTGTGAAGGGCAGACGATCCAGCTGCATGGACAATGGCCTCTGCTAAGGGTAGAGAAGAGTGGCTTACCGCTACCCCGACAAATTCGCCATGAAACTCCTTCTCTTAAATATAAATGATGAAAATGGCGAATAAGAAAGTAAGAACTCGTGCTACCGCGTCCGGGGTAGCCGACGGTATAAGACCAAGAACTGCAAATTGCAAGAATGATATTGTTGATAATGATAATAATGAACATGATTTTGTTACAGCGGCCGGGGCAGTCGACGATCATTTATCCGATTTGACTACTCTCCAGTTGGAGAAGACTTTGTTTATCCTGACCCGAAAAACATCTCTCACTAGGAACGCTAAACATACGCAAATTAGCCAAACCAGGAAAAAGGGAACTAGTCCTAAACAAGATGAGCCGTAACCGCTGGGACATCGTTGGACTATCTGAGACTCACCTTCCCTCCACAGGAATAGAAAGAATAAACGACATCACGCTCATCACCTCTGGAAGAAATGATGGAGTTCACCGCCAAGGTGTCGGTTTCCTACTCTCCAAGCGAGCCAAACAGTCTCTTCTTGACGTCCATCCTGTCTCTGAACGTATTATCACCATTTGTCTGAAACGATCCATTGCCAACATGACCATAATCCAAGTTTACGCCCCAGACTCGTCCCAGAATGACCAAGAAGCCGAAGAATTCTACAGCTAACTCCAACACACCGTTGACCCTGCTCCCAAGAAAGAGGTTCTGTTCATGATTGGGGATTTCAACGCCATTGTCGGACAGTCAAATGATGGATTTGAAGACGTCATGGGCAAGTTCGGGCATGGGTGGTACAACCACAGGGGGGGAGTGCTATGCGACTTTTGTCAGGATAACAAATTTTGCATAACTAACACCGTGTCCAACCATAGAGAACAAAGGGGAATTACTTAGAGATCCCCTGACAGCCACACTGCAAACAAGATTGATTACATATTTGTTCTGCAAGCGATGGATATCATCAGTACTGAACACAGTCTCCATAGCCGGTGGCGAATTCGACTTGGACCACGTTGTAGTCATGTCCGAGCTCCGTTTGCGAATTTGGAAGCCCCACGGCCTAAGAAAAGCTTACCAAGATGTCGTGTCAATCTACTGAAAAACGACCTACTGAAACAAGGAACAGGTATAAAACAGCACTCTCAAACAAGTTGTCGAGAATCCAACCCATGGAAACTCCAACAGCAGAAGATATTGACCCATTGGTCGACGAAAGTGCATCCATCATCAGAAAAACTGCTAGTGAAATCCTGGGAATTCAGACCCATTCGGATAAACCGTGGATCACCCCCAAAATTATTAATCTATGTGTGCAGAAGCGCGCCCATGCTAACAAGGTAGATCGACAAAGCAAGGACGAGTACGAGAGGCTGAAGCGCCTAGTAGAAAAGAAAATACGGCAAGCTCTGCGACGCTACATCAATCACAAATGTCGTGAGTGTGAAGAAGCCTTTCAAAAAGGTAATAGCCACTTCACGTACAAGAAAGTCCATGAACTGTCAAAAAAGAAGTCCTCGACCGCTCCTACACTGTTAGATAAACACGGGCTCCCAATCACGGACTCCGAGGGAAGACGAGAACGATGAAAGGATCCCTTCAGCGAAAAACTTAACCCCACAATAACGCCCGACCCGAACATCTTACTATCTTTCCCACTACCGCAGCACCCAGCAGACCCAAGCCTTCTTCCACTACGAGTTGAAGTACTCTCAGCAATAAAATGTCTAAAAATTACTACAGCCCCAGGCCCAGATGGTATTCAGTCAGAACAATTAAAAGCAAACCCAGAAGAACTGGTCGATATCTATCACAAAGTCATAGCAAGTGTCTGGGAAACGGGCCACTTCCCAAGATCTTGGGCGAAAGCCACCATAGTCCCCCTTTTTAATAAGGGGGAAAAGGGCGACTGTAACAACTACAGACCAATAAGTTTAACTAGCCAACTGGCAAAGATTCTTACAAAAATACTCCTTGACCGTCTGAAACCTCTGACAAACCTTATCTTAGAGGAATACCAAGCAGGCTTTCGAAAAGACCGCTCTACCATACACCAGATTTTCTCCACATGGCAAATGATGGAGAAGTATATGGAGTTTGCAAAAGAGCTGCTACTACTCATCGATTTCAAGCAGGCTTTTGACTTGATATGGCGAGATAGATTATGGCACATCCTGCTACACTATGGAGCTCCTGAAAACATAGTAATCCTGATAAGAGACATGTATTCACATTCCGTCAGCCAAGTCCAGACGCCCGAGGGATTGATAGAGGAGTTTCTATCATCAGCGGGCGTTCTTCAAGGTTGCCTCTTGTCGCCCCAACTCTTTAACCTAGTGCTCAACGCATCGCTATCAGTCTTAGAAATTGCTGATGATGCAGAGATTGGAGGGAAGCTTATTAATAAAATGGCATACGCACATGACATTAAGAAACTCAACAGTTAAAAGCAGCTGCTTCAAGCTGACACTGACAATCTAGTGTTAGCAACCAAGCGCTCTAGGATGGCTGTTAATACAGCCAAAACCAAGGTTATGCGGGTGTCTGGAGACCCTGCTTCAAGAAACATGCAGCTAACAATAAAAGGAGAGCCAGTAGAAAATGTTGACTTCTTCGTCTACCTAGGGAGCCTCCTAACTTCTGATAACGACTGCTCGAAATCGATCAAACGAAGAGTCGGTTTGGCAAGTACCAGCTTCAAGAACCTCTTGCCAATCTGGAAAAACAAGAATCTGTCAACTTCTCTGAAGGTGCGACTCTTCAACTCTCTCATAATCCCAATAGTTTTATACTCACGTGAAAAATGGTCAATCAAGGCTGATGATGAGCGAAGAATCTACGCATTTGAAACTAAATACCTTAGACGCATTGCGGGGATTACCTACATTGACCGAGTCTCAAATGAAGCCCTCCAAAAACTACTCCGTTGTCCCCGCACCATCATGAACCGGGTCAGAAGCCAACAACTCCGCTAGCTTGGCCATATCCAGCGAATGTCAGCCAACCAGCTTCCAAAAATCACATTCGAAAGACGGGTTCACGGAACGCGCACTAGAGGCCGACCTCGTAAGAGAAGGACCGACAATTTCGCGGCCCATAACCTCCCCAGCTACTTCGTCTAGCACCAAACAGATCGAACTACCGTCGCCATATTCATCAATTGCTCAGAAGAGAAGAAGCCCCAACACAGCCACAAAGGCCGGACGGGACTTAAGTCAAGTAAGTCAAGACTTGTCTTTCAGATTCCACTTCTCAAATTTGTGACATTCAGGCCAGCTATTGTATATATCGAAATCCATTAAGTGAAAAATATCCTCAGGGTCACTTTCAAGTCTTTGATTTTATGTGTTACATAGATACAACATCAAGCTTGTTGGCTCAGTCTATATTTCGGGTTTAGAAACAAAAAACATAAGGCATTTTGACTTCAATATTTTCATTTCTCTTGCTACCCTACCTTTTCACGTTTTCACTTTCACCTCCACGAAAGTAGGTAGGGGTCATGCTTACTACGCTACAGTCTAACCAGCACCCCTTATCTGTATCTGTCACCTTGTCCCATAGACATTGTTCTCCTTCAGCTAGAGCTTTCTAATCAGCACGCTTTGTTCAATATCGCAGGATAATAATCTTCTCGCCATTAAAAAATCGCCAGCTGTCAATTTTTCGAGCAAGGGTTTCAATTAAGCAACTGCTCAAGATGGACAAGCTTGTCCATTTGTGGGCGACTCAATTAAAACAAGGTGAATATGAGTCACCTGAATAGAAAAATGCCTAATTAAAGAACAAAAACAATTCTTTTATATATTTAAATCTGAATGTTGTGCAGTCTTAAAGCATAGCCCGAGTTCAGACTAAACTGACTTAACGAGCTAAAACTGACTTGTCGACACTATTTCAACTAAAAGTCGTAAGTTGTATATATATTAAATAAAAAAAAACAAGTTTTTTAAACTGAAAGTAAGGAACGACGTTAAAACTTAAAACGAACAGAAATTATTCTGTATATGAAAGGGGCTGTCCCCTCCTCAACGCCTCGCTCTTTACGCTACACAGAGTCGTTTGACTCTGTCTCACAACTTTATTTTTTAAAACAATAAAAAACTTTAGCGTAAAGAGCGAGGCGTTGAGGGGGGGACAGCCCCTTTCATATACGGAATAATTTCTGTTCGTTTTAAGTTTTAACGTCGTTCCTTACTTTCAGTTAAAAAAACTCGTTTTTTTTTATTTAATTTTTGAACGTTTTTGAATTAATGCAGGTTTTGATTTTGGCTCACCGTACATGAATGATTAAAAAAAAAAATGAATATTAATTTTACTTTTATTTGGTTAAATGGCTTTCTCGAAACCTGTTTAATTTTATTTACAAACGTTTTTATTAGTAATAAATATACGTAACTTACGAATTAACTTACTTAACGAACCTCTATATTCTTATATTTTTAATACGTATATTAGAGGGTTCGCCCCCTAGTCAATACTTTGCTCTTTAAGCTAAAGTCCGAATTTTGTTCCAATTCTTTAAAAATGACCCCTTAATCACAAATGCCGTTAATTAGAATAAATAGCTCTTATGAAAGTACTAAATAATCTTTGGCTTAAAGAGCGAGGTATTGACCGGGGGATGAACCCAATCATATACGTAATGTTTTCGGTCGTTTTAAGTTTTGATGTTGCTCCTCACTTTCAGTTGAAAAACTTGTTTTTTTATATATAATTACTGATCTTTTTTTAAATATTGCTGGGAAATCCGGTGCCCCCTTCATAGCAATGTCCCTTCTCCCTAGCAATGTCCCTTCTCCCATGAAAACTTCCTTCATGGTAAGATCCTCCCACATAACCCCCGACCCACTCCCCCCCACTACCATAAAAATCCCCTCTGAAAACGTCTGTATACTTCCCAATAACCAATACTATATGTTAACATTGGGTAAAGCTCAAAACTTTCAGCCCTGCCCCGGGGACTTTGGGGGATTAAGTCATCCTAAAAGACATAGTTATCATATTTTCGACCATGCTGAACAAAATGGCTATCTCAAAATTTCGATCGTGTGACTTTGGGAAAAAAATGAGCGTGGGAGGGGGCCTAGTTGCCCTCCATTTTTTTTGGTCACTTAAAAAGGGCACTAGAACTTTTAATTCCCATTCGAAGCCCTCCCACGATATTCTAGGACCACAGGGTCGATACGATCACCCCTGGAAAAAAAAAAAAAAAAAAATAAACACGAATCCGTGATCTTTCTTCTGGCAAAAAATGCAAAATTCCACATTTTTGTAGACAGGAGCTTAAAACCTCCGCAGTAGGGTTCTCTGATACGCTGAATATGATGGTGTGATTTTCATTAGGGTTCTATAACTTTTAGGGGGTCTTTCCCCCTTTTTTTGAAAATCAGCCAAATTTTCTTAGGTAAGTAACTTCTGTTTTGTAGAAAGGAACTTTTTAAAGCTAATATATTTGAAATCACCATTGAAATTTGATTCCTTTGATGTATCTATTGGTATTAAAATTCCGTTTTTTATAGTTTCTGTTACCATTGAGCCGGGTCGCTCCTTACTTACAGTTCGTTACCACGAACTGTTTGATACAGTATGTATTTAGTATTTATATATATATATATATATATATATATATATATATATATATATATATATATATATATATATATATATATATATATATATATATATATATATTAGTAACATACCTTTAAAAACTTAAATCTTTCTTTGTTCCTTTCAAACTCCAGGTCTTGATTCTTTTTTAGCGAGTCTGACCTGAAAGAAAAAATAACAAGATTCTTTTTTTTCTTTACTTGGGGAAGCTTTTGGGATAAGTAATTTTGGAGTAAAAAAAAAAACAAAAAATTCTACAAAATTTCAGCACAAAAATTTGAATACTTTCAAAATAAATAAAAAACCAGACCAATCTTTATTGTCTCATCCCTTCAAAAAATTCCATTATGGAATAAAACCGGTGATTTTAAAACAACCCTTTATAGCTTTTTTTTCATTCTTGTTAAGAGGAATTAATTCTCAGTGTTATTCAGTAGTTATGCTGTGAATCAAACCGAGCAGAACCAATTTATTTCACAACTTTTTAAAAAGAGCTTTTGATCGTTTTCTTATTATAGCGAACGATCACCTTTCGAAAATTAAAGTTCACTAAAAGTCTTTTTAGTAAACTGCAAAATTTTGAATATAGCAGTTTTGATTCTGGGTTTAAAAATAAGAATTGTGCTCTAAGCATTCACACGTGCTTTGCAAGTGACCAAATTCCAAGAAAAACTTTTCCAAATCCCAAACATCCCTTTAATGTTTAGAATGAGTGCTAATGACTCACCCTTTATTCGTAGATTCGCCAGCCATAGTCGATCTAGAAGATATACAAATTTGAAAAAAGGTTTAAATTCTATTTCAACCAATGAAACAATTATAATAAATAATTTACTTAACAAGGGGGACTTCGAAGTTACTTATTTTGGTTTTCTACTAATAAGTTTACTTCATTTCATTCTTTAATACAAGGCTGGGGAGTCAGAGTTTGGGGTTACTCTTATTTCGCGCTAAGAGATTTTACTTTGCAATGCCACTCCTGCTCCCATAATCATAAAAGTATGTACCATATCAACGTAAAATTTATTTTACAGAATAAATAAGAAAATCAACAATTTGAAGCATTGATTTCGAATATCCTAAAGTATTTTAGGATATTCGAATATCCTAAAGTATTGATTTCGAACATCCACATAGGCTAGTGTTTTCTCTCTGATGTGCCTTGATTGATAACATTTGAACATTTATTCGCCTTTTTACAATATTTGCAGCCTACTTATAATTTTATTAATTGGATAATTTTCTTGTATATATTACTTTTTGTAATATTATTTGTTCGATATTTGCACTACATAATCACGTGATAGCCTGCCTTCGATCATACTATGGATCACACACATGCACAGGGGTGAATGGGCATTGGGTCCAAGCTCATCCCCCCCCACCACACACAAAAAATAAATTTGCAATATATCAAATATGCTTTTGTCCCCAAGTTGCCTATTTTTAGTGTTTTTAAGATGTGTTCCCTTCCTAGGAGAAATTCCAGCGTACGTGCCTGCAGAGGATAAACAGTTTTGAACACTTTTCCTCGGTAATGGACAAGGTGTAAAGGTACGATCTCATTTCAGTGCTATTCACAGTAGGCATTCACAAATATTGCCCACTAAAGCAATGTACCGAAAACAAAATGGATGTACTAATATTTTGATATTAGAATGAAAAAAGAATAACTTGTCAGAATAAACCATGTTTTTAGTACCCTGCAAATAAACCTCTAGGCTTTTGATGGGTTTACGGGGCTCAAAAACTATCCTGGCTTGCGGTAGTTTCTGTTTGTTTGAAGTTTAACTTCAATGTTTATTGTAAATCCTGTTCGTTTTAGGTTTGATCTCTTAACTCTTTGCAGTTTCTGCTTAATTTAAGTTTGGATTCGCTCTTTAATGTTTACAGAGAAATCACGTTTTTTAATTCAATTTCTGTTCGTTCTTAATTGTTAATTTTGCATATATTAACAATAGCGTATACATTAGCATTTGTGCGTATTGAACAGCTTTGTATATACATCATTTCACTCCATGCAGCGTATTTCTAGGCCTTTCAATCGGTTAAATGTTGCTCTTTGATTGATTTGGAGTCTTAATTTGCGATCCAATAAGCCTCCCTCCTCAAGTTTCTAGGACCATCCACCCTTTATGAATAGGCTGGAAAAAAAAAGATAAAAAAGGACCTTTCTAGGACCATCCACCCTTTATGAATAGGATGGAAAAAAGGAAAAAAAGATAACAAGACATGGATGACATGAAGTTGGTGCCGTTGTGTGGATTGCGATTAGTAGATCCAGTCTTATGATGGGCTTAGTACAAAAAAACATAAACCAGCCGATTGAACACAATGGTCATTGGAATCCATTCTAATATACTGTACTTCTCGGCAGGACAGTACATCGTCTGGTTTCCGCCGAGGTAAATTAAGCAAAGTATTATTAATACAAGTGCCAATTAGTTTGTGGTTAATTAGTCACAACTTACTTCACATATATTCAAAAAATTAGCATTCATTCAAAGGTGAGGTACAGACACAAAAATAGAGTGCAGTAACTCTAAATATGTAAACTTTCCCAGTACTATAACATACTTCTTCTAGTCTCGAGGCATTACTGACACCAAGAGGAATTCACCTCTCCTCCATTTCCCCATGTTTTCTGACACTGGGAAAAAATTACACACACATAAATAAATACATATATACAAATATATATACATGTATATAGGCAAGTAATGACACATAAGCTACTTGTCAAACTTGAAGGTAGTTAAGAGTAAGCCCGTGAAAGGTATGCTATCAAAGAAAGTAAAAGAATTCCTTTCACCCTCAAAAAGAAGAACGAACTACAGAAACTCAAATTCAAATTTTGATACACAAGATCGATTATGCTAACCTCAACATCAAATAATAATAGCATTCAGGAAAAGCCAAACTAAGGAAGAGACAAGCAATTAAGGATAATACAAAAGTTTAAGATGCAGAACAGGATATTCAGGATACTAACCTACAAGGATGGTCCCAGCGAATTGTATTATCACAGCGCGATTTCGGAGGCTCGTGCCACCTACCGACAAAAAGACATTTGTCAACTATTTGATTCTTGAGAACCAAAGAATATATATATATATATATATATATATATATATATATATATATATATATATATATATATATATATATATATATATATATATATATATATATATATATATAATAAGGTATGGAAGTACCACTAAATCTCGATTATTGACGAAAATCGTAAGCAATCCAGTAGAAAATTTCAAAGCAACTTAACAATATTGTCATTTAAAGGCATTTCGCTAATTACAGTGACTTTGGAATGAGAAACATACGAATGTTGATAGTTATTAAAATCGAAAATAATTTTATTGGGAAATGGATAGTTCAAAAACAGAATTTATCTCCCTGTGAGTGTCTTTTTACTTTATGTTAGAGCATCTTATTTTCAGTACTTAATTTAAGGAGCGGACATCTAATAACAATATTAGGTACGTCTAAAATTTCTACTAAAGCTTATTTTGATTCAAAAAAGGATAATAGTTTATAAAACAAAACATTTTACCGATATTTTCAATTTAGTTTTTTGTCCTCTATTATGCCCAGATTACTACATCATTTATTTAGAATTAAAACAAGCTACTACATGGCAGTCAATGTATCTTTTTATTCATACTTTCCTTTACCCCCTTGTTGTATATAATCTTCAATGAACCCATAAACATTACAATAGCTAATATAAAAGTCTAGAGGGCTTTAGCTCACTTGAAAGACGGTGCTCACCTAGATGAGCAGTTTAGAATCCAAATTGATTTGGCCCAGAAAATAAATCACTTTATTACACAACTAGTCCAGATTACCACATAGAATAATTTCGTGTTTTTGGTAATGTTACCTTAAATAGAGCAAAGTTGTTTTTGTTTTTTTAATAGAAAAGAAATATTTAAAATAAGGTTTAGTTTTAAATAATTACAAAAAAAATCCATATTCAATATCGATCTTTAAATAAAAAAGAAATCTTCGATGTTTTAGGCACAAGTTTTTTCAAATACACAACCTACAATCATTTTACAAGAGAAAACCTTCTCTTTTTTATTGCTCTCAATATTGAGAGAAAATTTGATAGCTAATCGATTTTATTTCATATGTTTAATAAAAAAAAACTGAGAGAAGTAGGTTGAAGAAGAAGAAGAAGTAGAACTCTGAGAGGTTGGTTATTTCATTGGTTTATGACAGGATTAAATTTTGTCAAACTAAGGAGTAAAAATTTACCGCAACAAATTCTCGCTGTTACGCCTAACCTGATATTTACCACATTGACATTTACGCCTAATCCGTATCTGACATTTTCACACGTCTGTAATAATTGACAAAAACAGTTCTCAAAGAGAGGATAAGTCAGATAATCTGGATCAGGATGAAAAAGGTGTGAGTAACATGTAGATCTCCTTGATCAGCCTCTCTTCGACTGTAGCGCAGCAAAAGGTTTTTCGGAAGTTCAAAAATATCAGATACGACATTTAGGCGTAACATTGACGATGCTCTCCAGAGCACTGTTACATCTCCTGAGCACTTTTACCCTCACACCGTCAGCTGATTACCGATAATCAGATTGATATCAGAATAAATATCTGGAAAGTATAAGTTTATTTTCCTTTTTACGCCTGAAGGCAAGCTAGCATTGCACACGGTTAAAGAGATCACATGCATCCAGTAGATTCCATTATAAGTTGACAAATTTTAAACGTTGTTCAGTAAGTATATCCTGCTTTTTCTGGCGGCACGAGGATCGAGATTAAATTTCCAGGAAAATTTTTTGAGCGAGGGGGGAGGAGTAAGGGGACATTCATTCTGTGTTTGATGGAAGAGGCTATATATTTTTTCTCCGATCTCCACAAAACAGCATAAGGTAGGTTTCTGCTTTATGCCTGTTGCCCAACAGAGTCTTTGGCTATTATAAAAATGTCAGTGGCCCACCCGACAGAATGTTCCTTGCCTCAAGAATATGTGTTATTTTTTTTTAAGAATTTTAATAGTGTATAAGTTACAAGCTACGAATAAAAAAAGTCGCATGAAAGACAGATTGAACTTGCAAAATCCGAAAAAAAAACGAAACTAAGGCCAGTATTATTCAATTTTACAATGGGGGAGGGGTTTTGATTAATCTCAACAATTTCAATGGGTATTCAAATTAGTAAATTGATCCTACCCACCACCCCCACCCCCATTCCCTGACAAAAAAAACTCTGTTTTGAAGTTTCTTGTGCAGTTCTCAAGACAATTAACGGAGTTTTAATTTCTCAAAATGTGTTATAATTTTCTTTCTTAGAGTAATACTTGGTATGTTTGTTTGCGACTTATAATACAAAAGTTATTTTTTATTTATTTTCAAGTTCATGTCCAGAACATGTGTCATCGTTTACAGAAAAAAAACTTCGAGTCACTTTCTTCAAAGTTTTATCTATTTATTCAGTCACTATCTTCTATTTATTCTAATTAACATAATTTATTTATCAAGTCACTGCCATTTACATTATCTTATGCTATACTCTTGAATAAAATAACATTCCAGCCATTTGATTAATCTTAATTATAAAAAACAACAACAGCTATTACATGTTTTCCTAACTATTTACAATTTGAAAGTCAGATACATTAAACAGCTACACTAACTTTTAACTTTTAATGTATATCTATGTGTCAAATAAACCATTATCGGTCCATTATCGTAAAAGATGATGGTCCATAAAAAAAAAAAAAAAAAACATGCTTAGTGACTATCGCAGACACATATTCTTCAAAGAAGAAAAATCAAATGATAACTTAAATATTATCGGGTACAAGAAAACCACACTTGCATAACAATATCGCAACTTTTAAAGCTTGGCTTCCGGCGAGATCAGCACAACCCGCGGATTAACCCCTCGCTTCCTCGTCGTCATCAATAATCTTGAAAATTGCTGAATAAAAATTTAAACATTAGGGAAAATGATAAGCAGAAAGTTCAAACATTGTTCACAAAAACTGCTTTTTATATTTTGTATATAAAATTTATCCTTGGTGAACTTACTTTATGTAATTTGCAGTTGTCCGTATCATGTGCATAAAAAAAACGAAGATAAAAAAAGGAAGGAGAAACAGCAAGAAAAAGCAACCTATTTTAGTCTGTAACATCCCAAAAGTTTTTTTTGCCTGTTGGCCAATTGTCCGCCTAGAGCAGGTACCGATCTCCTGATTCTGTGCCTTCGAGTGGGAGTACTATGCATTGTACATTGTATGATTATCCTATGCTTTCTGTGTTTTCTCCCCAGATTTCTCCAGGTACCAATTTGGAACTGGATCCACTCTGGCTGAGCTTAAAGTCACACCACTGACACCCGTTCTAAATCAGATAATAAGCGACACCGAGAATCGAACCCCTGCCCTTACAGACACAGAACTGCAAGTCCAAGGCGATAACTAATCGGCTAGTACAGCTAGCCGGTTGCTAATTGAAGATAATTACGTGATATGTAATAAGGGTAACGACTTCTCTGGAGAACTTTTAAGAAGTCAGATGATTTTAGGATGCCCACAAGAGAGCATATGTTTTTGTTTCTTTTTTATACCTGAAGCCTAAAGACACTTTAGAATATCTCACTAGGCAGATTGCATAGTCAGTAAGTTTCCATAAAAAGTGACGGATCTTACACGTAGTTCAAGCATAACCTGCGGAAATGAATTGAAACTTACAGGATCTTTTGTAGGGAGGAGTAAGAGAATTAAAATACTTTGTGTTTTGGGTAAGGGAAACTATTTCCTTTAGTCCTAACAAAAGAGTATACGCTAGAGTTTATTGTTCTTTTTTGTGCCTATCGTCTGTAAGACGCTTTGGCTTGTACAAAATAATGCTGCAAGTTCGGTAACTAATGCTGATGATGAATGAAAGAGGAGACAACAAGGAATTGATTTGCATGGTGGTGCTGAACTCAAATACGGGCGATTGTGTATAAGTTTGACGTATTTTAAAAAAGACGCTATTCCCTCGTCATTTAACAAGGAAATTCAATATTACGAGTAACAGAACACCAGATGTCTTCCTGACAGATGTCATAAAACATAATGACAAGGAATAATATTAAAAGTTAACTAACCTTCCAGAAAAGTCAACTTGTATAGAATGATCGACAACTAAATCAGCAGGACAGATGGGGTTGACTTTCATTGGATCTCCTCCAAGTCTTTTTACAGCATCTCGCATGGCAGCAAAATCAACAACCGCTGGCACACCCGTAAAATCCTAAGAAAATATTTGGTAAAAAATAGGCTTTATGTAAACTAGACTATACCCAAGAACGCGTTTGATATAGAAATTTATTAAGTTACTTGGATAATAACAATTAAGTCGGTATGAAAAACTTTCTTAATTAATCAAATAAATATAGAAGGGAGAATATACACATCAAGTTTTGAAATTTTTTGTTGTGGAGGAATCATTGGACCAATGTCAGACCCACCCCCACCCCCTTTTAGACTGGCGTATATTAATGACAGGACAATAAAATCAGAATTGGGAATCAAGACAACCTGGGACGTTCCTAGAATCAGAATCGGTAACAGAATCGAGAAAACGTTCCAGATGCTCGAAAAGATTCCGTCGTTAAGTTTTATTTGCATAATAAGAAAATATTGTGTCCTAGGTCTCCTTTTATTGTACAGATATTCTCATAAATGGACTTTCTGCAAGTCTCGAATTGAAGACAAGCTAATCTTCAACAATGTGAATACTTAGTTGTCTTTTCTTTAAGAATGAGGTTAATTATATCGACAATAATCATAATTGTATGAATTCGCAGTATTTCCTGCAAAAAAAGATCCAATGCTGTCAATTTCATTAAAATTAAAATACCAAATTTATCATTTCTATTATGATTTAAGACACGTTTATTATTTCAAACGACAAGATTTTTTTGATAAGGCATAACTGTATGCTAAGGCATAAGCATAAACTGTATAGTCCAGATTTGCTAATTACCAACGAAAGTACAGTAACATTTAAATTTATGAACTTAGGTTTATTTTCCCTTAATTTTATGAAAGTTGGCGTTGAATTTATTTTTATAGAAACATGTATTAAAGTATAGCACCAAACTATTACTTTTACTAACGACTTCTTCCAGCGTCAAGCCGCCCGAAGCCAAAACAGCTACACACGCTTCTCCTCCATCCCAACTATTCAAAGCTACACTCTATAACTCCTCCCAGGAAAATCCCATTTCCTTTCAGTAATTTCCTTTAAAGCTATTCTCAAGATCAATTTTAGCGTTACTAAACATCTCCTATTCACCCCCTTTTATTTCCAGTGCCTTAATTTTTTTTTTTTTTTTTATTACAATATTCACGGCGCCAGGTACTTCAAAGTATATGATATGCCGCTATTCATTTACCTCTTTCAATTGCCTCGAGGTTTTAAATGTCTATTGAACCTTCTTTTTAAGGTGTCAACAGAGGGATTTGCAAGGATAATATCCCCAGGAAGATCGTTCCAGATAGAAGTGCAACGCCGGATGAAGCTGTTCTTCAAGTACTCGGTTTTCGGCGTATCCTCCTTTAGATAATTGGACCGAGCTGTGTGCCTTCGTGTCTACCTTGTCGGCTGGACAAAGGGGGCACAATTCGAGAGAGCTCGTCTGAGGGAGGCGAATTCATGTACTTGTATAAAATAGCCATCGACGCTACATCAAACCTTTCATTTAGAGGCTGGAGCAATTCTTGTTTAGAGGCGCAGCCCGCCCTATTTGCCCTATTCTGGATCTTCTGAAGTGGTGCCAACAGCGTTCTCGGAGCACCAGCAAATAACGGGCATCCATATTCAGCTATGGGTCTGATGCAAGACTTGTAGAGTGGGATGATCGAGCTTGATGGAAGAAGGTTTTTGCAGCGAAGAGTAACTCCCAGCTTTCTTGCGCAGGAGGTTCTCACCCGATCAAGGTGGTTGTTCCAAGTGAGATCGGTGGAAAAATGAATCCCCAGTAGACGAAGCTCGTTGACTCTCTTTATAGCGTCATTTTTGAAGATGAAACTGGGGTGTTCACGTGGCACCTTTGATCGGGTAATTAGAAGCTCCTTTGTTTTCGATGCATTGAAGTTGATCATCCATGCATCAGACAACTTTTCAATTTTCAAAAGATCCATCTGTAGGGAAACGGAGGTTTGTGTTGGGTCTTCGTGTTTAGGGACGGCTGAGTGTGTCGTGGTATCGTCGGCAAAGTGATGCAAAGGGTTTGCGAGGTTGTCTCCCATGTCGTTTATGTAGATAAGGAAGAGCGTAGGTCCCAAGACACTGCCCTGGGGTACCCCTGCTTTCACTGGATATTCGCGGGAAATAAACCCGTCAAGAACAACCCGCAGAGAACGATCGGAAAGAAAGCTCTCAATCACTTTAAACAGACATCCACGAACACCATACACATAGTTTCTTTAGCAGGCCACGGTGCCATACTCTGTCAAAAGCTTTCGCAATGTCGAAGGATAGTAGCCTGATGTCGTATCCCATTGCCATTAGTTCCATCCACTCCTGATACTGGGCCACTAGGCAGTCTAACGTTGAGCGTTTCCGGCGGAATCCATATTGGCGATCGCCTAGAAGGTCATTTGATTCCAGGTACTGATGAAGTGTTTTATTGGAGACGCTATCGTAGACTTTGCCAACACAGGAGAGAAGGCTAATAGGCCTGTAGGAGCCCACGCTCGTTGGATCGCCTTCTGGCTTTAGAGTAGGTATAACATGGGCGGATTATCTACTTTATCTACTTAATCTAAGTTTAGTAGAATTTTGCCATCCTAAGTGATACCAGCTGTCCTGGCTAAGTGGACGTGCGCTGGGTTGAGAATTCTTTGTCCAAGGGGGAGGGGTTCAAACCTTGGCGTGGCCAGTTATTTGGATTTGGGACGCGAGTCATTGGTGTGACTCTGTAAGCTTAGCCAGAGTCGACCCAGCTCTAAATGGGTACCTGGAGAAATCTGGGGAAGGTAAGCAGGAAGGGTGTGCGAAATCACAGGATGGCTGGCCCCCAGCCCTCCATTGCACTTCCTGGCTGAAGGGCCACGAAACGGAGATCAACACCACCGGTTTGGACCTTAAGGGTCTAGTGTCGTCATACATACTTATGTGATACCATGTTCTCCCACAGCCTTTCCCACGTAAATTCGAACGAAATCCATCAAAATAACCCATATAAACCGGGACAGGACACAACCCTGCTTCAGCAACACCTTGCTTCATACCTTCACAGTAGCAACATTATTCCCACAATAACATTCTGGTATACCATACAAGGACAGGACCTTTACTAGAACTTTTCTTTCAGCTGAATCAGATGCCAGTTCATAATTTACAAACTGAATACTAAAGGGGTTTGACAACTCAGGTAGGCCTACTTTTTAATTATTATAATAAAAATAAAATAAAACGATTTTATTTTCAAACGCCTTACAGAGTCATACCGGTCAGCAGCAGTTCTTGTTATAATAAGGCACTAAACATATAAAACATATGACAATCACAGCCGTAGCCATCATCATACAAAATTATACATTAATTCGAAATCTCACAGATTCAAACTAAACAGAGCCAAACAGAATCAAACGAATAAAAAGAATAATGAACTAAAGCAAACAAATACATACAATTATTGACGAGTGGGTGCAGAATTAAAAATCTTGACGAACGAGGCAACAAAACTACTTGCGTACAGCATATGTCGTGCTGGTACCGGCTGAATTTTTGGTATGGTTGATCTACATGTCGCAGGAGCCTTTGGCGCAAAGGGAGATGCTCAGGGGGGAATGTTTCACGAATCCACGGATTTTCCAAAATACCGACACCAAATTTAAAACAAAATTCATTTCGGCGTATCGAAAGAGTTGTAAGTGAAAATTGTTTTAAAAGGGAGCAATGAGGGACTTTGGGAGATTTAGACACTACCAGTAGAGCTCGGTATTAGATCCTTTCCAGATGGTCCTTCTGGTCCGAAGTCAGGCCGTAATGCCAAACGGGACAACCATATTCTACCAGAGGTATGGCAAATGTAAGAAAAACACGCAATAGGTGGGGTTGGGACACCATAACGAGCAAGGAGTTTTAAAGAAAGGATACCCTGGTTTGCCCGTTTGATCATCTCCTGTGTCTGTTTTTCCAATTTCAGGTCATGTGTGAGATATATTCCCAAGAGTTTGACATCCATGATGCCTGAAACATTCTGCAAAGCAAGAGATGAACTGTTCCTCAGAAAAGAAAAAGTTAATGCGGGCTATTTTTCACGATTGACGATCATTTTGTCCTCCTCAGCTTGGCGTGATAAATTCGCCATTGTTCTGTCTGCCTCACTTGAAACACTCTTTTCACCTAGCTCCAGTACGGATAGATCATCAACAAACTTAAAGCGATCCCTCTCATCATTTGCCAACTCTTTTACCATAACCGAAAAAAGTAGAGGGCCTAAAATTGTTGCCTGGGGAACTCCACAGTAGATTGGATGGGGATCAGAATAGCCTGATTTATTCTTAGTTTTTTGTTACTTCTACCTGAAAGAAAATTCGCAACTATTCTTACCAAATTTGCATTTACATTAAAATTTGTCAATAGCTTGCGGATAAGGGTTATATGGCAGATCAAATCAAATACTTTCTTTAGATCAATCGCGATGAGGTTGACCCAGCGTTCCGGTTCATCAAGATGCTTTAAAATCTTATCACGCAAACTAGCTAAGTAATGGCTTGTCGAACCCTTGGGAATACTACCGAATTGTTAAGGGTCAATTATATGCAGAATAAAAGTTGTCAGCCACCCAACGACAAAACTTTCATAAATCTTGCTAAAAATCGATGTCATCGTAATAGCCCGCACACCAGTCTTATCCCAAGGGCCTCCTTTTTTGGGGATAGGGGTTATCAATCCTTTTTTCCAATTTTGCGGATACTGGCCAGACATTGTAATCTTGTTAAATAATAAAGTTAACAAAGCACTCAAAAATTCAGGAAAAGCCTTAATGAGGTCAACATGAATATCGAGTGGTGTAATACTGGTCCTCTTCAGTTTCATCAATTTGAGGCGAACTTGGAATTCTGTGATGATTCGGAAATCCATAAGATCTGGAGATGGATGCGGAAAATCCTCCGAGTTTAGTGGTGGAAGTGACTGAACAATCGCTGCCAGGTGAGTGTTTAGGCGATCTGCAGTTTCCTTGTCTGGCGCATCATAGCCAAAACCCAGTCCAGTCTGCGTTTTGCCGGTCATTGGCTTTATCCTTTTGTACCACTGACCAAGCTTAGAATCCAATAAATGAGATAATTCCTTTTGGTAGTACAACGTCGCTGCCTGGTGGGTCATTCCTCTGATTTTATTCTTCAGGGTAGTAGCTTCTTTATTTTTTTTTCCCTGAAAAGTTGTCTCATTTTCCTGCTTAGTGCTTTGATTTCTTTTGTAACGTGTGGACGATATGCTGAAAAATGCTTGTTAACTTTTTCAGGAAAATAGAAATGATACTTGCCGATAAGTTTTTCTTGAAAAGTAGTGGCCATTTCATCAGCATTAGCCGTGGAAATTATGCCATTCCATTTTTCGGTCGTGAACCAATTGCCGAAACCAAACAATCCACTGTTTGTGATTGGCCGACTTGTAGTTGTTTCTGTAGTGTACGTGACCCAAACTTCGCTTGTGGGTTTTAGCCCAAGGGTGAAGTGGTAACTTCCTCCTATTGGGGGGCCTGGGGAGGGTTTCCTATAGAATTGAGACATTTTAGTAGCTATGCGGTCCAGAGCCGTATCATCTTTTGTTCTTGGGCAATTAACTAACTATTTTAGACCTAATCCTCTTTCCAAAGACTCAAGTCGTAGTTCGTTAGCGTCACCAAGCAGGAACATACCACCCGTGGGGCATTTACCCTCTACGTAGTCAGTACTTAATTGAAGTTTTTCTCGGAGAACTTTTTGAGAACTGACATCTTGTGCGTCTGGGCTTTGCAAATACCCAAAGAATCTCATCATAATCATCAAGCACAGGTACCTCTATCCGGACACCAGGAATTTTCTTATTAATATAAATTGCAAGACCTCCTTCCTTTTTTCCAAGTCAGTGGTCATCTGAGCGTAAATTTATCATTTTATTATAACCGGACAAACTGAGTAGATCCGGATTTTGCCAATGAACCTCTGTTACCGCTAATGTTGAGGCTCCAATTACTTGAGCTAAATTCTCCAGCTCAATAATCTTATCATTTTTCCAACTTTCCGCATTACTATACAAAAAACCAGACAGAGCAAAAATGTCAGAAGAGCATACTTTTACCTTGGTTTTCACCTCAGTACCTGGGCAGACAGTTTCCTGGTGTTCCAAAGATTCTGCAAGATCAAATTCTTCTAATGGCGAAAACCTGTTACTAAGTGGGACGGCATGGTTTATAGTCGAAACGCGGGAGGCTGATGCTTTACGAAGGATTGGTCTAGGGATTGGGGGAGGGCCAGTGGGGAAAGAGGAAGGGGGAGAGCTCCAAGTGGAACCGGAGAGATATAGTGAGCCCGTCTGACCCGCAGTGACCGCACGAAGAAGGGATCCAGTAACGCGATGTTGGTATTGAAAAAGGTTGTCGTGGATGCGACTGGGGGAAGGGAAACCGAAAAGGCGGGTTTCTTTGGCTCAGCTGTTGGCCCCGTCGTCTCGACAAGTTTTTTCGCACCGGCTCGGGTCTAGGATTATTACTTGAAGCATTGCTCCCATAAACAATCTGGCTATGGCTTGGCATACTATATTCGAATACTGGATTACGGTTAAAACGAGACAAACGGTCAAAATACTTAAAAGGCCCTGGACGATTAATGCGACATTTTAAATTACTAGCACTATGAGCAAAACTGCACAACTTGTTGGCACAAGCCATCATAGGGCAAAGATCAACATGATCAAAACATCCTCTTCCCTTCCTAAAACCATAGTGTTCTTCTCGGTAATTCCTCTTTTACTTAAATCACGCTCATAATCTTCCGTAATTTATCGCTAATCAGAAACTTATTTTGACGGGAGGGATCGTTAAACCCACCCCACAACACCCCCCCCCCCAAGATATGAGAATTCAATCCAAATATGAAAAAGAATATTCAAGGGTGCATATAATTTGCCAGGGTCTAAGTTCACAAGAACCCCTGTCTACGTGTCAGTATACTCTGATCTCACTCTACATAATTTGCAACTATCCGTCAAAGATAGCCAATCACGTGAGGTCATAAAACGAGTAGTTAGAGCCAATGCTTCGTCGGAGTACTTTGACGAGCACATT
This sequence comes from Artemia sp. Qi Xiang Cuo, assembly GCF_049724085.1. Lineage (NCBI taxonomy): Eukaryota > Metazoa > Arthropoda > Branchiopoda > Anostraca > Artemiidae > Artemia > Artemia sp. Qi Xiang Cuo. The sequence continues at coordinate 27,451,819 of NC_142814.1, read as the reverse complement.
TGTTTTCCGATCATCACAAGAGAGCAGGTCCTGTTTTGTCTCATGCATCAGGGATCGATTTGAAACTTCTAGAGAGCCTTTTTTGTGGTTAGGGGGGGGGGGGGGGTAATACGACTTATATTGTAATACAACTTATTCTTTTGTTTAGGGGCAAGATATTATATGGCACACAATGTAAAAAACAGCCCCCCATCAAACTCTTCTAGACATCTTCTAGAGGGGCTTGAATATATTTTTTTTTCACTATGTTGTCTTGTGTGAACCACTGTTTTTAAAACTGCATAATGACTAAGTGGATCAATTGATAGGATTCCATTCCCTAACAATTGTCAAAAACCATTTAATACAACCATTTAAACATCTATTTTTCGTCACTCCAAGGTGAGCCTCAGCAAATTTAAAAAAGTAATGTATTCTATCTTATTTTGAAATTTCATTCTGCCAGGAGCAATGTAGATTGATCTTTCAATATTTTTCATCAACTCCATTGATGTTTTTTGTGTACTGCAATCCTCCTGTCGTTGTTTTTTGGTTCAAATTTCTTCTGTTTCTCAATCTCTTCTTTTCATCCAGATTATCAAACTCCTTTTTTTTCCTCTAACTCTTTCTCAGCAATTTTCCTTCGCTTTCCCCATTTTCCCTGTCGTTCTAGTTTTTATAATTGATGAAATTTCTGATTTAGGATATCTTTTTTATTTGTGCAAGCTTTTTTTTTAGCATTTTAGAAATATCATATTTTTGCATTTCTGATTTTTGTTTGTGCATTTACGTGCATAGGGGGCTAATATGATATGATATAATTTATTAACACTAAAAGCCCTACTGGTTAATACACAATACACTTCAAAACTAATAAATGAAAACATCCTTATTATAAACAAAACAAAAATAAAGTAAAAAATGAATCTAAAGGAAATGATCTCTATGCTCCATGCCCAGTCCAATAAACCTTCCCATAATTCTTTATCCCAAGAAAATTTCTATCTCTTAATATATTACCCACCCATTCCTCCCTTTCGAACCACCCCGGAAAAATTTCCTCTCTCAAACCACTTAACTCCTTACATAAACATAAAAAATGAATTAAATCAGTAAAGTGCAAATTATGTTCTGGCCTTGGGAAGGCATAGGGGTTTTCAGCCCAACTTATGTTAATTTCTACTCGTTTTGAGTTTGACTCGGTTATTATTGTAATTTCTGTTCGGTTTCGGTTTCATTTATTTATCGACACTGATTTGTGGTAGTTTCACGCTAGGTAGATTATCTGATTTTACATTTGCTCATTTTTTGTTTAATGGAGTTCTTTACTTTTCTTTGAAAAACTTATTTTGTGGAAAAAGTTTTTTTAATTAATCTAAAAAAAGGACGTTATCCCTCCCTTTAACCTAGAACTAAGTTCAGGTAAGATTTACAGATAATGTAGCACACACCATTTGATTAAGAAATGGAATCAGATATCAAATAGGAAGTGTGACTAAGAGGCAGTATGAAAATCAGCATCAGAATCTGAGAAAACTAACATCTTCCCATCGCCAGTACACAGTATATACAAATTATTATTAAACAATAAAACAAAGACAAGCAAATAACTAATTTTTATCAGCTAGATCTTATCAGAAAGGTTGTTACCGTGTAACATAAAAGTTTAGACACATTTCTGCTACGTAGTTAATACTATCCCTTTTAATGCTATCTTTATTCACTGGTTTTGTTCTCCTTCTTTAATTGTTCTTGGTGTTTAGTCATCAGCTTCCGAATTCGATCAATCTTATGAAGCCGGAAATAGTGATGGCTAATTGAGAAATAACCAAAAGAATTACATATAAGAAAGTAGAAGTCTCTGCCTTTTATAAAAGTATCTCATTTATTCTGTGTTTGACGAAAACGGTAAAAACCATTCAATTAATGGACTAGAAATTCTCTCGAAATACCTAAACTACAGTCAAGGCAACATTGATGGTCAATTTAGCATATGTTTAATTCTAGTCACTTCAGCAACCGAAGCATAGCAGCATATAAGAGTACATAGGGATCATTCCTGTCTCCACAAGATGAGTGCAAAATAAATTAAAAATAACTTTGGAAATATGTGTATGATGGTGCTCTTTTTAAAATCTATCTCACCCTTTCCTTGAAGCTTCCTGAATCCCCTTTCCTTCCTTTGTAAGACTGAAATTTATGTACTTATGTACAGAGCCTGCTTTTATTACAATAATCTATTCAGGTAAGTCCTATCCAAAGCCCAAGAAAGTGCTGTATATATCCAAACCTGTAATATGACTCTAGATGGCTTGAATGAGATCTCTGTTTCTTTGAGCTGAATATCATTCCAATCAAGAATTGTCTCAACATCCTTTTTGGTAACATGGAATTCATCACAATTCCTGACTGCTGATTCTAGCAATACTCTTATGCTATATGGAAGACGATCTAAAAGAAAAGGATTGATGTATTCATTATTCATTCATATAACACTTTGAACTACTGCTTATAATACATATCAGGCACGTCACCTAGGAAAAGCTCCGGGCCTTTACCTCCCAAATATTTCTATTGGTTAATCTTGACTGCTACTAAAAACAAACTTGATACAGTATTCGGCGATCACAGGTCAACAGATTGGCATATATGTCTCCGCTTTCCAGCTTCTATTTTGGTCACGTCTGAAGATATTCCTAACGTTGTTGCAAGATTCTTTTTAACATCACCTCTGTCTCATCTAGGGAATCCATCCTTTGTCATACCCCCTGCAGACTACTTAATAGGATTATTCTAGAGATGTTGCCTTTGCAAATCGAGATAACACAGACAAGCGATCCATACTACTTTTAATAAAATTCCGCTTATTTTGCTCCAAAAACACATATGTAAATTATTTTAACGTGAAATAAAGCACAACGAAATGACATTATAACATAAGTAACCCATAAAAAATAATTAAATTGCACACAGGGAAGAGCATTAAAATACTGAAGAAGAAAAGATCCTCCAAGACAGATGCTTTTGAGATGTATCTTGCACTAACAACAGCATAATCACTAGAACAAAACTTACCAGTCCAAACATTTTTTTTAGAGGAATTGCAGATACCAGCATAAGGAAGAGAGGGGTACCATAACATATTTTTGAAGGAACCAATTGGAATTTTTAGCCAAACCACTTCTATTCCACCTCTTCCCCCTCACTAGACCTGGAAAAACGCTGGATCTTTTACCATAAGATTATTTGAAAATGAAATGCAAGCCAACTAATCAAATATGTAACCCACTTCCAGTTCTCTCTCATCATTCATCTTGTCCACATCTTTCTAAGTCTATTGCAATTTACCAGTGAAATTTCGTGCGTATTGTGACATCAAAGTGACACTTCGTGAACCTTTGTGAGACCAAATGAGGAAACCTTAAAAACCAATCCTAAACTGAGTAGCCAACTAATATCTCTAAACCTTGGTTCTCATGTTAAATCAGCACTTCTCATCCTTAGTACTCTTCTAGACCTCAGAAGAAACCTACCACTAGCCCTAAACAAGCAGCACACCCTCAACTGGTCACTAAATACCAAATTCCCAAAAAACGATCTTCTACGCTAAGGCAAACTAGTTACCCTACGCTAGAAGAGAAAGAAGCTTTTTCAATAAAATTCTTTTCAGAAGAATTTTCTTGCCAGGCTTCATCTTTTATGGAAAGGACAGGACTTCAAATAGAAAAGGTGGCAGTTTTGTCATTTTTATCAATGTCGTAACACCTCATTTTCTTGTTCCAATTACACATAATGAAAATAATTTAGACATAGTAGGTATCCGTGTTTCCCTTTTCAAAAGTAGGAAATTAGCCTTGAGTCTTTCTAATACCCTTGAGATGACTCTAATATCTAGAACAGTTTATATGACGAGACAAGAGATCGGAAGTTTTATTTTTAAAATTTTAATGCTCTAGCCCTTTCTGGGATATTAATCCACCTTGTTACAAAGCACAAAACAGACTGGAAACAATCTTAAGGAAGAATCCCCCTATAAAATTATTTACCCCCTTTAATCTTCAAAATAGATACAATCCTCAAACAATAGGTTATTCTTATCTTAGCTATCTTGGCATCTAGCATCTTGGAAAATTTTTCAAAACCTTCTAGATGGTTCTACGCATATTCCTCTGCATAAAATCCCCCCCCCCCAGCAGAAAAATACCCTCATATGCAAAATTGAGCAGTCAAAGGGAAAGTATGGCAAATAAAAAGAACAAAGAAAAGAAGAAATTTGGAATATTCTGCCTATATTCCAAATTACAGGCAGAATAGATGATGTAGAATATCCTATAGTATATATTTTTTTCGATTTTTATCTCTTTAATTCTTTTATCATGTTTTGGGGGGTTGAGTTATCATAGCAGGGTAAAATAAAGATTAAAGAAATAATGTTAAAATATGAAATTATTTTCATTTCTTATTTTTCAATAGAAGCGTTGCTCTATTATGGAAGTGCACAGAGATAACAGGATAAGACTAAGAAGTACAAATGATTACTTCCCGTTGACTAGGTCTGGTACCAACTTCTATACTACACATACCAGTTCACCCCTTGTAATCAAGAACGCGTCCACTAGGCGTATATCAGGAGGTTTCTCTATCTGAAGTACCTTTAAGGGGCATTTTTTTCTTCTTTTTTTAGAGTCAAACTCTAATTCAGAAACATTTCAAAAGTGATCGAGCCCTGATTTGAAAAAAATATAGGGAATCATCCAAAAGGCATAAATCAGAAGGTTTTTCCATCTGAAGTAGGCTACCTTTAAGGGGTGTTTTTTTTTTTATTTAATTTCAGTAGCAAGGAGTCAAACTCCATGTCAGATTCAAGAAAATCTAAGATGGACAGAACTTCACATTTCAAATAAGCAAGCAATTTAATTTCTTTAGCCTTTATCTTACCCTTGTAGGTAAGATAAAGGATCAATTAATAACTGGATATATAAATCTTGCTGAATTTCTTTAACCTTTATCTGCCCATGGCAGAATTGTCTTCTGTCATGAACAGGTTGAACTGTCACCTTTGGCGAAAACCAAATATCAGTTGTTCAGCTAAACTGCGAATTTCTAATGTCCTCGTCGGTTCTGTGATGCTTTATGGACCTGAGACATGGCACACATGAGCCGCAACCCTCAAGGCCATCTATGTATTCCAGTTGAAGAGCCAGTGAAAATCAAAGATCTGTGGTGGTTTGACTTCGTGAGTAACGAGAAGCTGCTGGAGCTCACCAAGCAGTCTCAGTTTTCTACCAAAGCAGCCGAGCATATTATACCATGTTTTGGACACCTACTTCAAACGTCCCCGCATTTACCCACGAAGGCAATCAATCAACTGCAGACAATTGAGACGTGTGTCCTGAAAATCAGATCATTTGCCCCTCTTCTTTCTGTGTTGGCTTGACAATGTATCCCAATCTTTGAATTTTTCTTCTTTTCTCGTGACAAATTCGTAGGCTTCTTCTTGGAACAATTCACTTGCGGCTGAAAGAGATGTTGCCTTACGATGTAAATTCTCTAGTTGCAAAAATTACGTTACTATTATAGTCAATGGCGTTATTATAAACACTGCTTATAAATATTCAAAAAATGGATGAACATGTAAACATGTAGATCAGCTAATTAGGTAAAAATATGTGGTATAATCATAGAAGGGTATGTCCAATTCAATAAAGTCAGCATAAATTGACCTACTATATATGGGGTTGTAGGTTTAAATCCATTAACAGTTTAAAAGCATGCATGAAGAAATCTCTTTTTGAAGATTGGGTCAAAGCATTTACATCTGTCAGTGGGTTTGAATTCAGTCCTAGTTTAATTTTCAAATTGGGGAGATTCACTTGTTTTCTTTCCAGTGTTTTACAATTCAATAGCATGTGCTCAGGGGTTTCTTGTGTGTTCTTACAGTACCTGCAAAATGGGCTAGTGGCAACATCTCCATGTGGCTGCTTAATTTCATGTAAAAAGGAATAGTGGTTGAAGTTAGCTGTGTTTGTACACAGGCAATAACCCATATAAACCGGGACAGGACACAACCCTGCTTAACTCCTGATTTTACACTGAACCAGCTACTAACCTTGCTTCATACCTTCACAGTAGCAACATTATTCCCACAATAACATTCTGGTATACCATACAAGGACAGGACCTTTACTAGAACTTTTCTTTTAGCTGAATCAGATGCCAGTTCATAATTTACAAACTGAATACTAAAGGGGTTTGACAATTCAGGTAGGCCTACTTTTTAATTATTATAATAAAAATAAAATAAAACAATTTTATTTTCAAACGCCTTACAGAGTCACACTGGTCAGTAGCAGTTCTTGTTATAATAAGGCACTAAACATATAAAACATATGACAATCACAGCCGTAGCCATCATCATACAAAATTATACATTGATTCGAAATCTCACAGATTCAAACTAAACAGAGCCAAACAGAATCAAACGAATAAAAAGAATAATGAACTAAAGCAAACAAATACATACAATTATTGACGAGTGGGTGCAGAATTAAAAATCTTGACGAACGAGGCAACAAAACTACTTGCGTACAGCATATGTCGTGCTGGTAACGGCTGAATTTTTGGTATGGTTGATCTACATGTCGCAGGAGCCTTTGGCGCAAAGGGAGATGCTCAGGGGGGAATGTTTCACGAATCCACGGATTTTCCAAAATACCGACACCAAATTTAAAACAAAATTCATTTCGGCGTATCGAAAGAGTTGTAAGTGAAAATTGTTTTAAAAGGGAGCAATGAGGGACTTTGGGAGATTTAGACACTACCAGTAGAGCTCGGAATTAGATCCTTTCCAGATGGTCCTTCTGGTCCGAAGTCAGGCCGTAATGCCAAACGGGACAACCATATTCTACCAGAGGTATGGCAAATGTAAGAAAAGCACGCAATAGGGGGGGGGGGGGGTTGGGACACCATAACGAGCAAGGAGTTTTAAAGAAAGGAAACCCTGGTTTGCCCGTTTGATCATCTCCTGTGTCTGTTTTTCCAATTTCAGGTCATGTGTGAGATATATTCCCAAGAGTTTGACATCCATGATACCTGAAACATTCTGCAAAGCAAGAGATGAACTGTTCCTCAGAAAAGAAAAAGTTAATGCGAGCTATTTTTCACGATTGACGATCATTTTGTCCTCCTCAGCTTGGCGTGATAAATTCGCCATTGTTCTGTCTGCCTCACTTGAAACACTCTTTTCACCTAGCTCCAGTACGGATAGATCATCAACAAACTTAAAGCGATCCCACTCATCATTTGCCAACTCTTTTACCATAACCGAAAAAAGTAGAGGGACTAAAATTGTTGCCTGGGGTACTCTACAGTAGATTGGATGGGGATCAGAATAGCCTGATTTATACTTAGTTTTTTGTTACTTCTACCTGAAAGAAAATTCGCAACTATTCTTACCAAATTTGCATTTACATTAAAATTTGTCAATAGCTTGCGGATAAGGGTTATATGGCAGATCAAATCAAATACTTTCTTTAGGTCAATCGCGATGAGGTTGACCCAGCGTTCCGGTTCATCAAGATGCTTTAAAATCTTATCACGCAAACTAGCTAAGTAATGGCTTGTCGAACCCTTGGGAATACTACCGAATTGTTAAGGGTCAATTATATGCAGAATAAAAGTTGTCAGCCACCCAACGACAAAACTTTCATAAATCTTGCTAAAAATCGATGTCATCGTAATAGCCCGCACACCAGTCTTATCCCAAGGGCCTCCTTTTTTGGGGATAGGGGTTATCAATCCTTTTTTCCAATTTTGCGGATACTGGCCAGACATTGTAATCTTGTTAAATAATAAAGTTAACAAAGCACTCAAAAATTCAGGAAAAGCCTTAATGAGGTCAACATGAATATCGAGTGGTGTAATACTGGTCCTCCTCAGTTTCATCAATTTGAGGCGAACTTGGAATTCTGTGATGATTCGGAAATTCATAAGATCTGGAGATGGATGCGGAAAATCCTCCAAGTTTAGTGGTGGAAGTGACTGAACAATCGCTGCCCAGTCCAGTCTGCGTTTTGCCGGTCATTTGCTTTATCCTTTTGGTAGTACAACGTCGCTGCCTGGTGGGTCATTCCTCTGATTTTATTCTTCAGGGTAGTAGCTTCTTTATGTTTTTTTCCCTGAAAAGTTGTCTCATTTTCCTGCTTAGTGCTTTGATTTCTTTTGTAACGTGTGGACGATATGCTGAAAAATGCTTGTTAACTTTTTCAGGAAAATAGAAATGATACTTGCCGAGAAGTTTTTCTTGAATAGTAGTGGCCATTTCATCAGCATTAGCCGTGGAAATTATGCCATCCCATTTTTCGGTCGTGAACCAATTGCCGAAACCAAACAATCCACTGTTTGTGATTGGCCGACTTGTAGTTGTTTCTGTAGTGTACGTGACCCGAACTTCGCTTGTGAGTTTTAGCTCAAGGGTGAAGTGGTAACTTCCTCCTATTGGGGGACCTGGGGAGGGTTTCCTATAGAATTAAGACATTTTAGTAGCTATGCAGTCCAGAGCCGTATCACCTTTTGTTCTTGGGCAATTAACTAACTATTTTAGACCTAATCCTCTTTCCAAAGACTCAAGTCGTAGTTCGTTAGCGTCACCAAGCAGGAACATACCACCCGTGGGGCATTTACCCTCTACGTAGTCAGTACTTAATTGAAGTTTTTCTTGGAGAACTTTTTGAGAACTGACATCTTGTGCGTCTGGGCTTTGCAAATACCCAAAGAATCTCATCATAATCATCAAGCACAGGTACCTCTATCCGGACACCAGGAATTTTCTTATTAATATAAATTGCAAGACCTCCTTCCTTTTTTCCAAGTCAGTGGTCATCTGAGCGTAAATTTATCATTTTATTATAACCGGACAAACTGAGTAGATCCGGATTTTGCCAATGAACCTCTGTTACCGCTAATGTTGAGGCTCCAATTACTTGAGCTAAATTCTCCACCCCAATAATTTAAGGGGTGTTTTTTTTTTTATTTAATTTCAGTAGCAAGGAGTCAAACTCCATGTCAGATTCAAGAAAATCTAAGATGGACAGAACTTCACATTTCAAATAAGCAAGCAATTTAATTTCTTTAGCCTTTATCTTACCCTTGTAGGTAAGATAAAGGATCAATTAATAACTGGATATATAAATCTTGCTGAATTTCTTTAACCTTTATCTGCCCATGGCAGAATTGTCTTCTGTCATGAACAGGTTGAACTGTCACCTTTGGCGAAAACCAAATATCAGTTGTTCAGCTAAACTGCGAATTTCTAATGTCCTCGTCGGTTCTGTGATGCTTTATGGACCTGAGACATGGCACACATGAGCCGCAACCCTCAAGGCCATCTATGTATTCCAGTTGAAGAGCCAGTGAAAATAAAAGATCTGTGGTGGTTTGACTTCGTGAGTAACGAGAAGCTGCTGGAGCTCACCAAGCAGTCTCAGTTTTCTACCAAAGCAGCCGAGCATATTATACCATGTTTTGGACACCTACTTCAAACGTCCCCGCATTTACCCACGAAGGCAATCAATCAACTGCAGACAATTGACACGTGCGTCCTGATAATCAGATCATTTGCCCCTCTTCTTTCTGTGTTGGCATGACAATGTATCCCTATCTTTGAATTTTTCTTCTTTTCTCGTGACAAATTCGTAGGCTTATTCTTGGAACAATTCACTTGCGGCTGAAAGAGATATTGCCTTACGATGTCAATTCTCTAGTTGCAAAAATTACGTTACTATTATAGTCAATGGCGTTATTATAAACACTGCTTATAAATATTCAAAAAATGGATGAATATGTAAACATGTAGATCAGCTAATTAGGTAAAAATATGTGGTATAATCATAGAAGGGTATGTCCAATTCAATAAAGTCAGCATAAATTGACCTACTATATATGGGGTTGTAAGTTTAAATCCATTAACAGTTTAAAAGCATGCATGAGGAAATCTCTTTTTGAAGATTGGGTTAAAGCATTTACATCTGTCAGTGGGTTTGAATTCAGTCCTAGTTTAATTTTCAAATTGGGGAGATTCACTTGTTTTCTTTCCAGTGTTTTACAATTCAATAGCATGTGCTCAGGGGTTTCTTGTGTGTTCTTACAGTACCTGCAAAATGGGCTAGTGGCAACATCTCCATGTGGCTGCTTAATTTCATGTGAAAAGGAATAGTGGTTGAAGTTAGCTGTGTTTGTACACAGGCAATGAAACGAGACTGATTGCATCCTGGTTGGAAAGGGGGATAGATTTGATGGCTTTAATTTAGGGAATGTTTTCAGTCGCAATCTAGTTATGTCCCTTATAGTTAGAGACATAACACTGGTTTCGTTTGGCTTTTTGCTCCTTCCTTTGCTATCTTGTCAGGTTTTTCATTTCCTTTTATACCTAGATGACTAGGTATATATTGAAATTTAATAACACAGCCTAATCTTCCAAGGCTGTTTAGGTTTACTTTAGTTTGATGTAGGTCTATATCCAGTGTTTCAAAGTTAGGGTTTGTTAGGATATTGAGAGCAGATTTAGAGCCAAAGAATACTACTATGTGTTTATTGCTAAGGTTCAGTTTAATTAGGGTCCCTAATCCCCAATTGATTGCAGCTACTTCAGGTGTTAGTATGCTGGCCCTTGCCTTGTGTTTTTCTGTGATACACAGGCTGTGCTTGATTTAAAAAGCATCTACTTCCACATCCCTCTTCACTTAAAGACCTGCCAACCTATAGATGGGCAAATCCATCATATTCTTTTTTTAAGAGCTGTTTGAAATGTTGGACAGCAGTTTGGGATTCAATTTGTTCCTTTTTGGGGGGAGGGAATTTAAGTTTAACCTCTGGAGTGATTGATATCCATAGTGGTTCTTTTGCTATTTTAGTTTTAACATGTCCCAGTTTGATGGGGTATTGTGTCCTGGCCATAATTGCTGACATCAGTGGGTAATTTTTTGGCTCTAGTCAGCTCGCTCTGGCTTCTGGAAATAAGAAATGGTGAGGGGTTGTTTCCAATTTTGTCAGGTATCTTATAGTTAAGTTTGTATCTATTTTCAATTGGTGAGAGCCCTCCTTCTTGTAGAAGGTTTTGAATCTTTGTGTCCAGAATTATTCTAAGGTATTTAATTACATTGGTAGTTAGAATTGTAGAATTTCCTAGGGTAACATGTTGTAATTCTACTTTTTGTCTATGATGGAAATATATGATCACTGATTTGGGGACTGATATGGGTAGTTTCTGATATGGATAGAAAAGTCCTGGAATTTGTTAGCAATAATTTGAAGTTTATTTGCAACTTCCGCAAATGTTTTTCCTGTTGCCATCTGCAAAATCATCTGCAAAAATTCCATGTGGTAAATGAACTTTAATGCTGTCATATACAATATGAATAATAAACAGCTGAGCACGGCTCCCTGTGGGAGAACCTTTTCAATAGGTCTTGAGGTTGATAGTTTTCCATTTACTTAAACTTTAAAGGTTCTATTGTCTAGAAAGCTATTATTAAGTTTTCTAATTGGTCGAGGGAAACTTAATGCATAAAGTCTTTCCCCTACTATGTCTTTTTGTGCATTGTCATATGCTCCTTCTAAATCAATCAGTACATCACCAAGCATAATCCCTCATTCATATATTGACTTTGACGTTCTTTGACTTTGACCCTACAAAAGCCCATAAAAGCGCTAATTAGAAAAAAAATGAATCTTTTCAGAAATGGTAAACTTGATGAAGCAAATATACTAAGAAAAGCAATTAAAAAGGAAATACATAAATCTGCCCAATCCTACTACAAGAATAATGTCAAAGAATTGTTTACCCATAAACCCAAAAATCTGTATTCTGAAATAAAGAAGTAGTGTGGTAGGAGTCTAGACCAGCTTGATTTCAATCTACTGAAATCCCCAGAAGTTACTGCTCATAATCTAAACAAGTTCCTTGCCTCCATTGTCCAGAGCCTTCCGGCAGTCTTATGAATTACCTACTGATGATCTCCCACCTGCTTTCCCCTCCATATCTTCATCTGAGATTGAAAGAAGAATTGGGAAGTTACGAAAAACACGTGTCTGCCCTTTAGTATATCCCTTTTCCTTTAATTAGTGCTTTCAGTGACTTCCTTTCAAAGCCCTTGTCTGTTATTTTCAATGAAATTACTGAGTCTGGCCAGTATCTGCAAATTTGGAAACAAGGTTTCATAACCCCCTTGAAAAAAGAAAAACGGAAACCTGGTTTTGAAGGTGTTCGTCCTATTTCACTCACTCATATATTCTCTAAACTATACGAAGGATTCCTTGCAGACTGGCTAAAGGAAAAAATCCTACCTCTCACTGACTTGAGACAATTTGGGAACATCAAATTCACTTCTACTTCCCATCACCTTGTTTTTATTATTGACTAAATTGGGATAATACTAGAAAAACATAATTACTGGTTAAATTTAATTTCCATTGACCTTCAAAAAGCATTTGATCTTGTTAACCACAATATTTTAGTTGAAAAACTTATAACTGATTTTAATATTGATTCTTTTCTGGTGAAATTGGTTGCCTGCTTTTTATCAAATAGATCACAAGTGGTCAAGTATCAGAATCATTATTCCAGTCCCTCCCTGTTCACAATGGAGTACCCCAAGGTACTCTCCTAGGTCCCCTCCTGTTTTCTGTTATGATAAATAGCCTTGCTAAGGAATTTCCCAACAGACGGAAATTTGTGGATAACCTAACGGTTGTTGAAACCTGCTACAGAAACTTAGTAAGCAACCCTATGAGCATCCTCAATGATATTGCAGATGGCGCTACAGACATAGACATGAGAGCAAACCCCTCTAAATCTTTGGTAATGCCAATATGTTTCCTTAAAACATCACCCCCTTTCCTCAACCCTATCCCCACAGATATTTCCATTTCTTCCCTTAAATCACATGGTGTTACAATTTCCTCTAATTTAAAGTTGGATATCCAAGTTAAAGATATTGTCCATAGAGCTAATGCTTCCATATCTCTCCTTAAGCTCTTGAATAAATTTAATGTCCACCCATCCTATTCCTTAAGGATCTATACTTCCTTTGTCCGCCCGCATCTTGAATATGCTTGCCCAGTTTGGCATCCTGGTATCTCCTGTGATGAATCAGAAAAAATTGAATCCATTCCAAAAAGAGCCCTGAGAATAATTTTTAAAGAAGGTAAGGTACCATACTTGCTCATTCTAAAAAAAGCCAAGTTGGAAAATCTTGAGCACAGGAGAGGAACGTTGTGCCTCCATTTTGAAAAAAAATGCAATAATAAGCCCTCGCACGGAAAACATTTTCCTCAAAAGACACTCCCCATTCAGACACCACCTGCCACGTGTTGTTTGTTAACCCATCCCTATCTTGTCCCCTATCCGTTGCTTGACCTCCAGGTATGAAAAAACCTTTGCACCCTTCATTACGGATCAAATAAACCACTAGTTTTCCTTTTTTTTTCTTTGGTACTGGTGATACCCAAGTTTTTTGTTCATTTGATTTTTTTTGTTTCCTCCCCCCATTTATATATTATATTTTAAACCTTTTATTTTACGCCTTTTTAGTTTTTACCTTTTTCTGTTTCTGACATTTTGCCACTTAATTTTTTTTTTTTTGACTAACAAATGGTTTTGCCATTTGGACATTGTTGTTTTTGGCATTGGTTTGCCAGTTTTTTTTTTAGTTTTTGTGCTTTTTTATGATTTTTTGGTTTTATGACTCCAAAACGGAAATTCGGTCCTTTGGAGCTTGTGATAGATGTTTTTTAAAATAAATACCTTATCTTATGAGAAGGTGATGTTGGGTAACAAGAAGATTGATGAAGTGGACAGCTCCACCAACCTAGGTAGTATTATTATTAAAGGCAGTGGATGCAGTGAAGATCTAAAAAACAGAATAGCCAAGGCACAGGGTCCTTTTCCACAGTTGACAGAAGTTTAGAAGAATCAGAATATAAGTCTGCAAACCAAGATTAGAATATTGGAAGCTATAGTGATAACAGCAGGCAAGTATGGTTCTGCAGCATGGCTGCTCCAAAAAATGCAGAAAGATTTGCTAGATGTTTTCCAGAGAAACTACCTACAAATTGCTTGGGGTACCTGACTGACTGACCATAA
>NC_142814.1:27305856-27437200 GCF_049724085.1 Artemia sp. Qi Xiang Cuo | reverse complement strand
TGTGCGTGTATGCAAGTTTTTGTGTGTGTAAGTTTTTGTGTGCATGTATGTTTTTGTTTGCATGTAAGTTTTTGCGTGAGGGTGTACGTTTTTTTGTTTGTGTGTGTGTGTTAGTTTTTGTGTGTCTAAGCTTTTGTGTATGTAAGTTTTGTCGTGTGTGTGTATGTTTTCATGTGTGTGTGTGTGTGTGTGTATGTTTTTGTGTGGATTTATGTTTTCGTGTTGTGGTGTAAGTTTTTTTGTGTGTGTGTGTGTGTGTGTGTGTGTGTGTGTATGTTTTGGTGTGATTGGAATTGTTTTAGTGTTTGTGTATGTGTTTTTGCGTGTGTGTAATTTTGTGTTTGTGTGTTAGTTTTTTTTTGCATGTTTGATTTTGTGTGCATGTAAGTTTTTGCGTGTGGGTATTAGTTTTTGTGTGTGTGTGTAAGTTTTTTGTGTATTTGCTTTTGTGTGTGGTTGTTAGTTTTTGTTTGTGTTTTTATGTTTGTTTTCGTGTTTGTGTGTGTGTGTAAGTTTTTTTGTTTGTGTGTTTAATTTTTTGTGTGTTTGTGTTTGTGTGTATTTGTTTTATTTTTTGTGTGTGTATTTTTGTGTGTGTGTGTGTGATTGTTCTTGCGCGTGCGTTTTTGTTTTTTTTTTTCATGCTTTTTTGTTATTTTTTGTGTGTGTGTGTGTGTGTGAATTTTTGTTGTGTTCTTTTGTTTTTTTGCGTTTTTTTGTAGGTGTATGTGTGTGTGTGTGTAAGTTTTCGTTTGTGTGTGTGTGTGATTTTGTGTGTGTGTGTGTGTGTGTAAGTTTTTGTGTGCATGTAAGTTTTTGTGTGCTTGTAAGTTTTCGTGTGGATGTGTATGTTTTTGTGTGTGTGTGTGTGTGTGTAAGTTTGTGTGCTTGAGTTAGTTTGGGTGTTTGTGTGTGTGTATTTTTGTTTTTTTTTTTGTCAGTTTTTGTTTTTATAATATATTGAGTGTTGATATAATTTTTATGTTTTTTTTTGTTATTTTTTGTGTGTGTGTGTGTTAGTTTGTTTGTGTGTTAGTTTTTTTTGTGTGTGTGTGTGTAAGTTGTGTGTGTGTGTGTGTGTGTGTGTCTAAGTTTTTGTGTGTGTAAGTTTTGGCGTGTGTGTGTAAGTTTTCGTGTGTGTGTGTGTGTAAGTTTGTGTGTGTGTGTGTGTGTGTGTTAGTTTTTGTGCATGTGTGTGTGTGTTTTTTTGTGTTCATGTGTCAGTTTTTGTGTTTGTGTGTGTGTGTAAGTTTGTGTGTGTGTGTGTAAGTTTTGGCGTGTGTGTATTTGTTTTCGTGGGTGTTTGTGTGTGTTTGTAAGTTTTGTGTGTATGTGTGTGTGTTATTGTTTTTGTGCTTTTTATTTTTTGTGTTATTGTTATTTTTTGTGTTATTGTGTATGTTTTTGTGTGTGTGTTTGTGTGTGTGTTTATTTGAGTGTTTTTTTGTTTTTTTGTGTGTTTTTGTGTGTTTTTTTTTGTGTTTTTTTTTGCTTGTGTGTGTATTTTTTATTGTGTGTTTGTGTGTAAGTTTTCGTGTGAATGTGTTATTTTTTTTTTGTTTTAGTTTTTGCGTGTGTGTTTAAGTTTTAGTGCTTGTGTGTGTGAGTTTTTTTGTGTTCATGTGTAAGTTTTTGCGTGTGTGTGTTTGTGTGTGTGTTTCTGTGTTTTTTTGTGTGTAAGATTTTTCGTGTGTGTGTAAGATTTTATGTGTGTGTGTGTGTGTGTTTGTAAGTTTTTGTGTGCTTGTAAGTTTTTGTGTGAATGTAATTTTTCGTTTGCATGTGTAAGTTTGTGTGTGTGTGTGTGTGTAAGTTTTTGTGTGTGTGTGTGTTAGTTATGGTGTGTGTGTGTCAGTTTAGGCGTGTGTGTTTAAGTTTTCTTGGGTATGTGGGTGTGTAAGTTTTTGTGTGGGTGTGTAAGTTTTTGTGTGTGTGTGTAAGTTTTTTTGTGTGTGTAAGTTTTTTTGTGATTGTTTGATTTTGTGTGATTGTTAGTTTGTTTTTGTTTGTATCAGTTTTTGTGTGTGTGTGTGTAAGTTTTTGTGTGTGTTAGATTTTTTGTGTGGTTTTAATTTTTTTGTGTGCTTGTGTTAGTTTTTGTGTGTGTGTGTGTATGTGTGTGTGTGTAAGTTTTTGTGTGTGTGTAAGTTTGTGTGTGTGTGTAAGTTTTGTGTGTGTGTGTGTGTAAGTTTTTGTGTGTGTGTGTTAGTTTTTGTGTGGATTTTAGTTTTTGTTTTCTTGTTATTTTTTTAGTGTGTGTTTAAGTTTTTGTGTTTGCTTTTTAGTTTTTGTTTGTGTAAGATTTTGTGTGTGTTTGTATTTTTTGTTTGTGTTTTTGGGTAAGTTTTTGTGTTTTTGTGTGTGTGTGTAAGTTTTTTTTTTTCTAATTTTTTTTTGTTTGTGTGTTTGTTTAATTGTTTGTGTGTTTGTGTATGTTTAAGTTTTTGTTTGCATGTTATTTTTGTAGTGTTTGTGTTATTTTTTTTGTGTGTGTGTGTGTGTGTAAGTTTTTCTGTGTCTAATATTTTGTGTGTGTTAGTTTTGTCGTGTGTGTGAGTAAGTTTTAGTGTGTGTGTGTGTGAGTTTTTGTGTGCATGTGAGTTTTAGTGTGCATGTGTAAGTTTGTCTGTGTGTGTGTTTGTGTGTGTGTAATTTTTTGTGTGTGCGTAAGTTTTTGTGTGTGTGTGTTTAAGTTTTTTTGTGTGTGTGTGTTATTTTGTGTGCGTGTGTGTGAGTTTTTGTGTGCTTGTAAGTTTTTGTGTGCATGTAAGTTTGTGAGTGTGTATGTACGATTTTGTGTGTGAGTGTAAGTTTTTGTGTGTCTAAGAGTTTGTGTGTGTGTGTAATTTTTTGTGTGTCTAAAATTTTGTTTGTGTTTGTTTTTTTTTTGTGTGTGTGTGTGTAAGTTTTTGTGTGTGTGTAATTTTGTTGTTTCTTTTTTGTTTTTGTGTGCTTTCTAGGGTTTGAGTTTGTTTTTTTTTGTTTGTGTGTGTGTGTTTTAGTTTGTGTGTGTTTTAGTGTTCGATTTTGTGTTAGTTTTTTATTGTTTTTGTTTGTGTGTAATTGATTGTGTGTGTGTGTGTGTGTGTGTGTGTATGTTTGTGTGTATGTGTGTGTGTGTGTGTGTGTCTATTAGAGTTTTTTTGGAATTTTTTTCGTGTGTTTGTAATTTTTCGTGTGTGTGTGTGTGTGTGTAAATTTTTTTGCATGTGTGTGTGAGTTTTTTGTGTTCATGTGTAAGTTTTTGTGTATGTGTGTGTGTGTATGTTTTTGTGTGTGTGTGTAATTTTTTGCGTGTGTGTGTGATTTTTCGTGAGTTTTTGGGTTTGTTTTAGTTTTGTGTGTGTGTGTGTGTGTGTGTTTGTTTGTGTGTGCTTTTTTGTGGGTGTTTGAATTTAATTGTTAGTTTTGATTTTTTAGTTTGTTTTTGTTTTTGTTTTTGTGTTTGTTTTTGTAAGTTTTTGTGTTTGTTTTTGTGTGTGTGTGTGTGTGTTTGTGTTTTTGTAAGTTTGGGAGTTTTTTTTTATTTTTTCGTGTGTGTGTGTGTATGTTTTCGTGTGCATGTGTCAGTTTTTGTGTTTGTAAGTTTTTGCGTGGGTGTGTAAGTTTTATTGTGTGTGTGTGTGTGTTTGTGTGTGTGTTTGTGTTTGTGTGTGTGTGTGTGTGTGTGTGTGTGTGTGTGTGTTTGTTTGTGTTCATGTGTAAGTTTTTGTGTGTTTGTGTGTTTGTTTTTGTGTGTGTGTGTTAGTTTTTTAGTGTGTGTGTAAGTTTTGGCGTGTTTGTGGGTGTTAGTATTGTGTGTGTGTGTGTGTGTGTGTGTGTCATTTTTTTTGTGCATTTATTTTTTTGTGTGCATGTAAGTTTTCGTGTGCTTTTGTTTGTTTTTGTGTGTGTGTGTGTGTGTGTGTTAGTTTGTGTTTGTGTTTTTTTTGGAGTGTGTGTGTTTTTTTTCGTGTGTGTGTGTGTGTGTATTTTGTGTGTGTGTGTGTGTGTGTTATAGTTTTTGTGAGTGTGTGTGTGAGTTTTTTGTGTTCATGTGTAAGTTTGTTTGTGTGTGTGTGTGTGTGTGTCAGTTTGTGTGTGTTTGTTAGTTTTGGCGTGTATGTGTGTTAGTTTTTGTGTGTGTTTGTTTTTGTGTGTTGTGTTTTTGTGTGTGTGTGTGTGTAATTTTTTGTGTGAATGTAAGTTTTTGTGTGAATGTAAGTTTTTGTGTGTGTAAGTTTTGGCTTGTGTGTGTAAGTTTTCGTGTGTGTGTGTTTGTGTAAGTTTTGTGTGTGTTTTTTTGTGTGTGTGTGTGTGTGTTTTTGTTTGTGTGTGTGTGTGTGTGTGTGTGTGTGTGAGTTTTTTGTGTTCTTGTGTTAGTTTTTGTGTGTGTGTGTGTAATTTTTGTGTGTATGTAAGTTTTGGCGTGTGTGTGTGTGTGTTCGTGTGTGTGTGTGTGTGTGTGTGTAATTTTTTTGTGTGTGTGTGTGTGTGTGTAAGTTTTTGTGTTAATGTTAGTTTTTGTCTGAATGTAAGTTTTAGTGTGATTGTGTGAGTTTTTGTGTTTGTGTGTTTGTGTAAGTTTTTGTGTGTGTGTGTGTGTAAGTTTTGGCGTGTGTGTGTAAGTTTTCATGTGTGTGTAAGTTTTCGTGTGTGTGTGTGAGTTTTTGTGTGTGTGTGTCAGTTTTTGTGTGTGTGTAAGTTTTTGTGTGCATGTATGGTGACCGAGGGAGGACCTTTGGGGCCCAGGGAGGGCGTTTTGGGATCCGGAGGCCCGTGTGGCTTGAGTGGTCTTTTGGGAGGCGGGGGGACGTTGGTGGACCGGGGGGTGGGCCGTGGGGTGCCGGGTGGTCTTTGGGGCGCCCGGGGGGCCTTTGGAGGGCGGGGGGGGCAGTTGGGGCCGGGGGGGCCATGGGGGGCCGGGGGAAGGGCCTTGGGGACCCCGTTGGGTCCTGGGGCGCTCGAGGGGGCTTTGGGGGGCCCGGGGATAGCCTTTGGGGCACAGGGAGGGCTTTTGGGGGTCTTAGAGTTTTAGTTTAGAGTTGTAGTTTAGAGTTCTAGTTTAGACTTTTAGTTGAGTTTTAGTTTCTAGGTTTAGTTAGAGCTTCTGTTTAGTTTTAGTTAAGCGTTTAAGTTAGAGTTTTAGTTTAGTTTAGTTTTAGTTTATAGTTTTAGTTAGAGTCGTAGTTTAGTTTTAGTTTAGTTTCAGTTTTGATTTTTAGTTTTAGTTAAGAGTTTCAGTTAGAGTTTTAGTTAAGAAATTTAGTTTAGAGTTTGTATTTAGAGTTTTAGTTTATAGTTGTAATTTAAAGTATTAGTTTGGAGTATTAATTTGGAATTTTAGTTTAATTTTAGTTTAGTTTAGTTTTAGGTTACAGTTTTAGTTAGAGTTTTAGTTTAGTTTTAGTTAAGAGTTTAGTTTAGAGTTTTAATTTGGAGTTTTGTTCAGAGTTTAAGTTTAGAGTTTTAGTTCAGAGTTTTAGTTTAGAGTTGTAGTTTAGTTTTAGTTTAGTTTTAATTTAGAGATTTAGTTAGATTTTTAGTTTTGTTTTAGTTTAGTTTCAGTTTAGATTTTTAATTCTAGTTTAGTTTTAGTTTAGCGTTTTTATTTAGAGTCCTAATTTAGTTTTAGCTTAGTTTAGCTTTAGTTAAGGGTGATAGTTACAGTTTTATTTTAGTTTTAGTTAAAAGTTTTAGTTTAGATTTATAGTTTAATTTAGATTAAGTTTAGCGTTTTAATTTAGAGTATTAGTTTAGTTTTAGTTTAGAGTCAAGTTTAGAGTTATAGTTTGGATTTTTAGTTTAGACTTTCAGTTTAGAGCTTTAGTTTAGAATTTTAGATTAGAGTTTTAGGTTAGAGTTTTAGTTTAGATTTTTATTTTAGACTTTAGTTTAGCTTAGATTTTTAGTTTAGAGTTTTAATTTAGAGCTTTAGTTTAAAATTTTAGTTTAGAGTTTTAGCTAAGAATTTTAGTTTAGAGTTCTAGTTTAGATATATAGTTTAGACTATTATTTTAGAGAATTAGTTTTCAGTTTTCGTTTAGAGTTTTAGTTTATAATTTTATTTTATAGTTTTAGTTAATTTTCATTTTAGTTTATTTTCAGTTTAGAGTTTTAGTTAAGAGTTTTAGTTTAGATTTTTAGTTTAGAGTTTTAGTTTAGATTTTTAGTTTAGAATTTTAATTTAGTTTTAGTTTAGAGTATCAGTTTAGAATTTTAGTTAGAGTTTGAGTTTAGTTTCAGTTAAAAGTTTTCTTTCAGATTTTAGTTTAGAGTTTTAGTTTAGAATTATATTTTAAAGCTTTAGTTTAGAGTTTTAGCTTAATTTAATTTTAATTTAGAGTTTTAATTAGAGTTTTAGTTTAGTTTCAGTTTAGAGTTCAGTTTATATTTATAGGTTAGTTTAGTTTAAGTCTAGTGTTTTAATTTCGAGTTTTAAGTTAGTTTTAGTTCAGTTTTAGCTTAGAGTAAAGTTTAGAGTTTTATTTTCGATTTTTAGTTTAGAATTTTAGTTTAGAATTTTAGTTTAGAATATTGGATTAGAGTTTTAGGTTAGAGTTTCAGTTTAGAGTTTAGTTTATTTTAGAGTTTTAGTTTAGTTTAGAGTTTTAGTTTATAGTCTTAATTTAGAATTTTAGTTTAGATATTTAGTTAATTTTAGTTTAGAATTTTAGTTTAGAATTTTAGTTTAAAGTTCTAGTTTAGAATTTAGAATTAGAGATTTAGGTTAGAGTTTCAATTTCGCTTTTAGTTTAGTTTAGAGTTTTAGTTTAGTTTAAAGTTTTAGTTTAGAGTTTTAATTTAGAGTGTTAGTTTAGATTTCTAGTTTGTAGTTTTAGTTTAGGTTTCTAGCTTATAATATTAGTTTATAATATTAGCTTTAGTTTCTAGGTTTAGTTAGAGCTTCTGTTTAGTTTTAGTTAAGCGTTTAAGTTAGAGTTTTAGTTTAGTTTTAGTTTAGTTTAGTTTAGTTTTAGTTTATAGTTTTAGTTAGAGTCGTAGTTTAGTTTTAGTTTAGTTTCAGTTTTGATTTTTAGTTTTAGTTAAGAGTTTCAGTTAGAGTTTTAGTTAAGAAATTTAGTTTAGAGTTTGTATTTAGAGTTTTAGTTTAGAATTTTAGTTTAGAATTTTAGTTTAAAGTATTATTTTGGAGTTTTAATTTGGAATTTTAGTTTAATTTTAGTTTAGTTTAGTTTTAGGTTACAGTTTTAGTTAGAGTTTTAGTTTAGTTTTAGTTAAGAGTTTAGTTTAGAGTTTTAATTTGGAGTTTTGTTCAGAGTTTAAGTTTAGAGTTTTAGTTCAGAGTTTTAGTTTAGAGTTGTAGTTTAGTTGTAGTTTAGTTTTAATTTAGAGATTTAGTTAGATTTTTATTTTTGTTTTAGTTTAGTTTCAGTTTAGATTTTTAATTCTAGTTTAGTTTTAGTTTAGAGTTTTTATTTAGAGTCCTAATTTATTTTTAGTTTAGTTTATATTTATTTAAGGGTGATAGTTACAGTTTTATTTTAGTTTTAGTTAAAAGTTTTAGTTTAGATTTATAGTTTAATTTAGGTTAAGTTTAGCGTTTTAATTTAGAGTATTAGTTTAGTTTTAGTTTAGAGTCAAGTTTAGAGTTATAGTTTGGATTTTTAGTTTAGAGTTTCAGTTTAGAGTTTTAGTTTAGAATTTTAGATTAGAGTTTTATTTTAGAGTTTTAGTTTAGATTTTTATTTTAGACCTTTAATTAAATTTTTAATTTAGAGTTTTAGTTTAGAGTTTTAGTTATAGTTTAGAGTTTTAGATAAGAATTTTAGTTTAGAGTTCTAGTTTAGATATATAGTTTAGACTATTATTTTAGAGAATTAGTTTTCAGTTTTCGTTTAGAGTTTTAGTTTATAATTTTATTTTATAGTTTTAGTTAATTTTCATTTTAGTTTATTTTCAGTTTAGAGTTTTAGTGTAGAGTTATAGTTTAGAGTTCTAGTTAAGAGTTTCAGTTTAGATTTTTAGTTTAGAATTTTATCTTAGAATTTTAGTTTAGAGTTTTAGTTTAGAGTTTTAGTATAATTCAGTTTAGAGTTTAGTTTATTTTAGAGTTTTAGTTTAGTTTAGAGTTTTAGTTTAGAGTTTTAATTTAGAATTTTACTTTAGATTTTTAGTTTAGAGTTTTAGTTTAGAGTTTTATTTTAGAATTTTAGTTTAGAGTTTTAGTTTAGAATTTTGAATTAGAGATTTAGGTTAGAGTTTCAGTTTCGTTTTTAGTTTAGTTTAGAGTTTTAGTTTAGTTTAAAGTTTTAGTTTAGAGTTTGAATTTAGAGTGTTAGTTTAGATTTTTAGTTTAGAGTTTTAGTTTAGGTTTCTAGCTTAGAATATTAGTTTAGAATATTAGCTTAGAGTTTTAGTTTAGAGTAATAGTTTAGTTTCAGTTTAGAGTTTTAGTTAAAGTTTTAGTTTAGTTTTCACTAACAGTTGTAGTTTAGAATTTTAGTTTATAGTTTTACTTTAGAGTTTAAGTTCAATTTAGTTTTAGTTTAGAGTTTTGTTTTAGAGTTTTAGTTTTGTTTTAGTTTAGAGTTTTAGTTTAGTTTTTTAGTTAGAGTTTAGTTTTAGGTATGAATTTTAGTTTAGAGTTTTAGTTTAATTTAGTTTTATTTTAGAGTTTTAATTAGAGTTTTAGTTTAGTTTTAGTTTAGATTTTCATTTTAGATTTAAAGGTTAGTTTAGTTTAAGGTTAGTGTTTTCATTTAGAGTTTTAGTTTAGTTTTAGTTTATTTTTAGTTTAGAGTTGAGTTCAGAGTTTTAGTTTAGTCTTAGTTAAGAGTTTTAGTTTAGAGTTTTTATTTGGAGTTTCAGTTTTGAGTTCAGTTTATATTTATAGGTTAGTTTAGTGTAAGTTTAGTGGTTTAATTTCGAGTTTTAGGTTAGTTTTAGTTCAGTTTTAGCTTAGAGTAAAGTTTAGAGTTTTATTTTCGATTTTTAGTTTAGAATTTTAGTTTAGAATCTTGGATTAGAGTTTTCGGTTAGAGTTTCAGTTTAGAGTTTAGTTTAGTTTAGAGTTTTAGTTAAGTTTAGAGTTTTAGTTTAGAGATTGAATTTAGAGTGTTAGTTTAGATTTTTAGTTTAGAGTTTTAGTTTAGGTTTCTAGTTTAGAATATTAATTTAGAGTATTAGCTTCGAGTTCTAGTTTCGATTTTTAGTTTAGAATTTTAGTATAAAATTCTAGTTTAGAATTTAGAATTAGAGATTTAGGTGTTTTGCGTTTCAATTAATTAAGTTAAGAGTTTCGAGTTTCAATTTCGAGTTTAGTTTAGTTTAGAGTTTTAGTTTAGTTTAAAGTTTTAGTTTAGAGTTTGAATTTAGAGTGTTAGTTTAGATTTTTAGTTTAGAGTTTTAGTTTAGGTTTCTAGTTTAGAATATTAATTTAGAGTATTAGCTTAGAGTTTTAGTTTAGTTTCAGTTTAGAGTTTTATTTAAAGTTTTAGTTTAGTTTTCATTAAGAGTTATAGTTTAGAATTTTAGTTTAGAGTTTTACTTTAGAGTTTTAGTTCAATTTAGTTTTAGTTTAGAGTTTTGTTTTAGAGTTTTAGTTTTGTTTTAGTTTCGAGTTTTAGTTTAGTTTAGTTATAGTCTATAGTTTTAGTTTAAGAGTTTGAGTTTAGTTTTAGGTTAGAGTTTCACTTTAGATTTATAGGTTAAAGCTAGGTTTAACCTATAGTTAAATTTTAGAACTTAAAGCTAGGGTTTTGATTTAGAGTTTTAGTTTAGAGTTTAAGTTTAGAGTTTTAGTTTAGAGTTTTAGTTTAGAATTTTAGTTTAGAGTTTTAGTTTAGACTTTTAAGTTACATTTTCATTTCAGAGTTATAGTTAGAGTCTTAGTTTAGTTTCAGTTAAGAGTTTTAGTTAGAGTTTTAGTTTAGTTTTAGTTTAGAGTTTTAGTTTAGAGTTTTAGTTTAGAGTTTTAGTTTAGTTTTAGTTTATTTTTAGTTTAGAGTTGAGTTCTGAGTTTTAGTTTAGTTTTAGTTAAGAGTTTTAGTTTAGAGTTTTTATTTGGAGTTTTAGTTTAGAGTTGTAGCTTAGTTAATTTAGTTTTAGTTTTTTTTAGTTTTAGTTTAAAGTTTTGGTTAGAGTATTAGTTTAGTTATATTTTATTTTCAGTTTAGATTTTTTAGTTTAGTTTAGTTTTATTTTGGCGTTTTAATTTAGAGTTTTAGTTTAGTTTTAGTTTAGCGTTTTAATTTATAGGGTTGAGTTGAGTTCAGAGTATTAGTTTAGTTTTATTTAAGAGTTTTAGTTTAGGGTTTTTATTTGGAGTTTTAGTTTAGAGTTGTAGTTTAGTTAATTTAGTTTTAGTTTTTTTTAGTTTTAGTTTAAAGTTTTTGTTAGAGTATTATTTTAGTTTTATTTTATTTTCAGTTTAGATTTTTTAGTTTAGCTTAGTTTTATTTTGGCGTTTTAATTTAGAATCTTAGCTTAGTTTTAGTTTAATTTAGTTTTGGTTAAGAGTTTCAGTTAGAGTTTTAGTTTATTTTTTGTTAAAAGTTTGAGTTTATATTTATAGTTTAATATAGGTTAAGTTTAGCGTTTTAATTTATAGTTTTAGTTTAGTTTAATTTGGAATCAAGTTTAGATTTATAGTTTGGATTTTTACTTTTTAGTTTTGGTTTAGAGTTTCAGTTTAGAGTTTTAGCTTAGAGTTATAGTGTTGAGTGTTAGTTTAGAGTTTTAGTCTAGATTTCAGTTTGGAGTTTTAGCTTAGAGTTTTAGTTTAGAGTTTTAGTTTAGAGCTTTAGTTTAAGGTTTTAGTTTAGAGTTTTAATTTAGTTTTAGTTTAGAGTTTTAGTTTAGAGTGTTAGTGTAGAATTTTAGTTTAGAGTTTTAGTTTATATTTTTTAATTTAGTTTAGTTTTACTTTAATTTAGAGTTTTAGTCTGGTTTTAGAGTTTTAGTTAGAGTTTTAGTTTAGTTTTTGTTTAGAATTTTAGTTTATATTTATAGTTTACCCTATTAGTTTAGAGCATTAGTTTAGAGTTCAAGTTTTAGTTCAGAATTTTAGTTTAGTTTTAATTTAGTTTTGGTTTAGTTTCAGTTTAGAGTTTTAGTTTGAGTTTTAGTTTAGAGTTTTAATATAGAGATTTAGGTTAGATCTATAGTTTAGGGTATTAGTTTAGGATCTTAGCTCAGAGTGATAGTTTAGAGTTTTAACTTAGAATTTCAGCTTAGAGTTTTAGTTTAAAGTTTCAGTTCATACTTATTGTTAAGTTTAGTTTTATTTTAGTTTTAGTTTTGTTTAGTTTTAGTTTAAAGTTTTAGTTAGAGCATTAGTTTAGTTTTAGTTTAATTTCAGTTTAGACTTTTAATTTAGTTTAGTTTTAGTTTTTTGTTTTAATTTAGAGTTTTAGTTTAGTTTTAGTTTATCCTATTAATTTAGATTCTTAGTTTAGTTTTAGTTTTGTTTTGTTTTTGTTAAGAGTTTCAGTTAGAGTTTAAGTTTACTTGTAGTTAAGAGTTTGAGTTTAGATTTATAGGTTAATTTAGGTTAAGTTTAGTGTTTTAATTTAGATTTTTAGTTTAGATTTAGTTTAGAATTAAGTTTAGAGTTAGAGTTTGGATTTTTAGATTATAATTTTATTTTAGAGTTTTAGTTTAGAGTTTTAGTGTAAAATTTGAGTTTAGAGTTTTATTTTATAGTTTTAGTTTAGAGTTTTATTTGGTTTAGAGTTTTAGTTTAGAGTTTGAATTTAAAGCTTTAGTTTAAACTTTTAGTTTAGATTTTTAGCTTAGAATTTTTGTTTAGAGTTCTAGTTTAGATTTCTAGTTTAGACTATTCGTTTAGAGCATTAGTTTAGAGTTTTAATTTAAAGTTCTAGTTTATAATTTTAAGTTAGATTTATTTTTTAGAGTATTAGTTTAGAGTTTCAGTTCAGAGTTTTCGTTTAGAGTTTTAGTTTAGAATTTTAGCTTAATTTTAGTTTAATTTCAGTTTAGAGTTTTAGTTGGCGTTTTAGTTTTGTTTAGAGTTTTAATTCAGTTTAGTTTTCGTTTGGCGTTTTAATTGAGGGTTTTAGTTTAGTTTTAGTTTAGAGTTTTATTTTAGAGTTTTAGTTCAGTTTAGCTTATAGTTTCAGTTTAGAGTTTTAATTTAGAGTTTTAGTTTAGTTTTAATTTTGTTTTAGTTTAGATTTATAGTTAGAGCTTTTGTTTAGTTTTAGTTAAGAGTTTTAGTTACAGTTTTAGTTCAGTTTTATTTAAAAGCTTTAGTTTAGAGTTTTTATTTAGAGTTTTAGTTTAGAATTTTAGTTTAAAGTTTTATTTTAGAGTTTTTATTTAGAATTTTAGTTTAATTTTAGTTTAGTTTAGTTTTAATTTCGAGTTTTAATTAGTTTTAGTTAAGAGTTTTAGTTAAAGTTTTAGTTTAGTTTAATTTTAGAACTTAAAGCTAGAGTTTTGATTTAGAGTTTTAGTTTAGAGTTTTAGTGTAGAGCTTTAGTTTAGAGTTTTAGTTTGGAATTTTAGTTTAGAGTTTTAGTTTAGACTTTTAGTTTAGAGTTTTAGTTTAGAGTCAAACTTAGAGTCTTAGTTTAGTTTAAGTTAAGAGCTTTAGTTAGAGTTTTAGTTTAGTTTTAGTTTAGAGTTTTAGTTTAGAATTTTAGTTTAGAGTTTTAGTTTAGATTTTTATTTTAGAGTTTTAGTTTAGTTTTAGTTTAAAGTTCTAATTAAAGTCTTAGTTTATTTCCAGTTAAGAGTTTTAGTTAGAGTTTTAGCTTAGTTTCAGTTGCCGTTCAGTTTGGATTTTTCGTTAATTTAGTTTTAGTTTAGCGTTTTAATGTAGAGTTTTAGTTTAGTTTTAGTTTAGTTTTAGTTTAGTGTTTTAATTTAGATGCTTAGTTTAGATTAGTTTTAATTAAGAGTTTTAGTTTAGTTTTAGTTAAGAGTTTTAGTTTAGTATTTTATTTTAGAATTTTAGTTTAGTTTTAGTTTAGTTTTAATTTAGAGTTAATTTTAGAGTTTTAGTTTATATTTTTTGTTTAGAATATTAGTTCCGAGTTTTAGTTTAGACTTTTAATTTAGAATTTTAGTTTAGATTTTTAGTTTAGAGTTTTAGTTTAGAGTTTTAGTTTAGAGTTTTAGTTTAGAATTTTAGTTTATTTTTAGTTAAGAGTTGAGTTCAGAGTTTTAGTTTGTTTTTAGTTAAGAGTTTTAGTTTTTAGAGTTTTTATTTGGAGTTTTAGTTTAGAGTTGTAGTTTAGTTAATTTAGTTTTAGTTTTTTTTAGTTTTAGTTAAAAGTTTTTGTTAGAGTATTAGTTTAGTTATACTTTATTTTCAGTTTAGATTTTTTAGTTTAGTTTAGTTTTATTTTGGTGTTTTACTTTAGAGTTATATTTTAGTTTTAGTTTATCGTTTTAATTTATAGAGTTGAGTTTAGTTAAGAGTATTAGTTTATTTTTATTTAAGAGTTTTAGTTTAGGGTTTTAATTTGGAGTTTTAGTTTAGAGTTGTAGTTTAGTTAATTTAGTTTTAGTTTTTTTAGTTTTTGTTTAAAGTTTTTGTTAGAGTATTAGTTTAGTTTTATTTTATTTTCAGTTTAGATTTTTTAGTTTAGTTTAGTTTTATTTTGGCGTTTTAATTTAGAGTCTTAGCTTAGTTTTACTTTAATTTAGTTTTGGTTAAGAGCTTCAGTTAGAGTTTTAGTTTATTTTTTTGTTAGAAGTTTGAGTTTAGCTTTAGAATTTTAATTTTAGAATTTTAAATTTTAAAAATTTTAGAATTTTTGAATTTTAGTTTAGTTTAGTTTTAGTTTCGAGTTTTAATTAGTTTTAGTTAAGAGTTTTAGCTAGAGTTTTAGTTTAGTTTTATTTTAGAACTTTAAGCTAGAGTTTTGATTTAGAGTTTTAGTTTAGAGTTTTAGTGTAGAGCTTTAGTTTAGAGTTTTAGTTTGGAATTTTAGTTTAGAGTTTTAGTTTAGACTTTTAGTTTAGAGTTTTAGTTTAGAGTCCAACTTAGAGTCTTAGTTTAGTTTCAGTTAAGAGCTTTAGTTAGAGTTAGAGTTTGAATTTAGTTTAAGTTTAAAGTTTTAGTTTAGAGTCTTATTTAGAGATTTAGTTTAGATTTTTAGTTTAGACTTTTAGTTTAGAGTTTTAGTTTAAAGTTCTACTTAAAGTCTTAGTTTATTTCCAGTTAAGAGTTTTAGTTAGAGTTTTAGTTTAGTTTCAGTTGCGTTTCAGTTTGGATTTTTCGTTAATTTAGTTTTAGTTTAGCGTTTTAATTTAGAGTTTTAGTTTAGTGTTAATTTAGTTTTAGTTTAGTGTTTTAATTTAGATGCTTAGTTTAGATTAGTTTTAGTTAAGAGTTTTAGTTTAGATTTAGTTAAGAGTTTTAGTATAGTATTTTATTTTAGAGTTTTAGTTTAGTTTTAGTTTATTTTTAATTTAGAATTAAGTATAGAGTTTTAGTTTAGATTTTTAGTTTAGAGTTTTAGTTTGGAGTTTTAATTTAGTTTTAGTTTAGAGTTTTAATTTAGAGTTTCAGTTTATAGTTTTAGTGTAGAGTTTTAGTTTATAGTTTTAGTTTAGAGTTTTAGTTTATTTTTAGTTTAGAGTTGAGTTCTGAGTTTTAGTTTGTTTTTAGTTAAGAGTTTTAGTTTAGAGTTTTTATTTGGAGTTTTAGTTTAGAGTTGTAGCTTAGTTAATTTAGTTTTAGTTTTTTTAGTTTTAGTTAAAAGTTTTTGTTAGAGTATTAGTTTAGTTTTACTTTATTTTCAGTTTAGATTTTTTAGTTTAGTTTAGTTTTATTTTGGTGTTTTACTTTAGAGTTTTATTTTAGTTTTAGTTTAGCGTTTTAATTTATAGGGTTGAGTTGAGTTCAGAGTTTTAGTTTAGTTTTAGTTAAGAGTTTTAGTTTAGAGTTTTTATTCGGAGTTTTAGTTTAGAGTTGTAGTTTAGTTAATTTAGTTTTAGTTTTTTTAGTTTTAGTTTAAAGTTTTTGTTAGAGTATTAGTTTAGTTTTACTTTATTTTCAGTTTAGATTTTTTAGTTTAGTTTAGTTTTATTTTGGCGTTTTAATTTAGAGTCTTAGATTAGTTTTACTTTAATTTAGTTTTGGTTAAGAGCTTCAGTTAGAGTTTTAGTTTATTTTTTTGTTAGAAGTTTGAGTTTAGCTTTAGAGTTTAATATAGGTTAAGTTTAGCGTTTTAATTTATAGTTTTAGTTTAGTTTAATTTGGAATCAAGTTTAGATTTATAGTTTGGATTTTTACTTTTTACTTTTGGTTTAGAGTTTTAGTTTAGAATTTTAGTTTAGAGTGTTAGTTTAGAGTGTTAGTTTAGAGTTTTAGTTTATAGTTTTAGTTTAGAGTTTTAGTTTATTTTTAGTTTAGAGTTTTACTTTAAAATTTTAGTGTAGAGTTTTATTGTAGAATTATTGGTTTAGAGTTTTTATTTAGAGTTTTAGCTTAGAGTGCTAGTGTAGAATTTTAGTTTAGAGTTTTAGTTTATATTTTTTAGTTTAGTTTAGTTTAGTTTAATTTAGAGTTTTAGTCTGGTTTTAGAGTTTTAGTTAGAGTTTTAGTTTAGTTTTTGTTTAGAAGTTTAGTTTATATTTATAGTTTACCCTATTAGTTTAGAGCATTAGTTTAGAGTTCAAGTTTTAGTTCAGAATTTTAGTTTAGAGTTTTAGTTTAGTTTTAATTTAGTTTTGGTTTAGTTTCAGTTTAGAGTTTTAGTTTGAGTTTTAGTTTAGAGTTTTAATATAGAGATTTAGGTTAGATCTGTAGTTTAGGGTATTAGTTTAGGGTCTTAGCACAGAGTGATAGTTTAGAGTTTTAGCTTAGAATTTCAGCTTAGAGTTTTAGTTTAAAGTTTCAGTTCATACTTATTGTTTAGTTTAGTTTTAGTTTAGTTTTAGTTTTGTTTAGTTTTAGTTTAAAGTTTTAGTCAGAGCATATGTTTAGTTTTAGTTTAGTTTCAGTTTAGACTTTTAATTTAGTCTAGTTTTAGTATTTCGTTTTAATTTAGAGTTTTAGTTTAGTTTTAGTTTAGTTTTAGTTTATCCTATTAATTTAGAGTCTTAGTTTAGTTTTAGTTTTGTTTTGTTTTGGTTAAGAGCTTCAGTTAGAGTTTAAGTTTAGTTGTAGATAAGAGTTTGAGTTTAGATTTATAGGTTAATTTAGGTTAAGTTTAGTGTTTTGATTTAGATTTTTAGTTTAGTTTTAGTTTAGAATTACGTTTAGAGTTAGAGTTTGGATTTTTAGTTTTTAATTTTATTTTAGAGTTTTAGTTTAGAGTTTTAGTGTAAAATTTGAGTTTAGAGTTTTATTTTATAGTTTTAGTTTAGAGTTTTATTTGATTTAGAGTTTTAGTTTAGAGTTGGAATTTAGAGCTTTAGTTTAAACTTTTAGTTTAGATTTTTAGCTTAGAATTTTTGTTTAGAGTTCTAGTTTAGATTTCTAGTTTAGACTATTCGTTTAGAGCATTAGTTTAGAGTTTTAATTTAAAGTTCTAGTTTATATTTTTAAATTAGATTTATTTTTTAGAGTATTAGTTTAGAGTTTCAGTTCAGAGTTTTCGTTTAGAGTTTTAGTTTAGAATTTTAGTTTAATTTTAGTTTAGTTTCAGTTTAGAGTTTTAGTTGGTGTTTTAGTTTTGTTTAGAGTTTTAGTTTAGTTTAGTTTTAGTTTGGCGTTTTAATTGAGGGTTTTAGTTTAGTTTTAGTTTAGAGTTTTTATTTTAGAGTTTTAGTTCAGTTTAGCTTAGAATTTCAGTTTAGAATTTTAATTTAGAGTTTTAGTTTAGTTTTAATTTTGTTTTAGTTTAGAGTTATAGTTAGAGCTTTTGTTTAGTTTTAGTTAAGAGTTTCAGTTACAGTTTTAGTTTAGTTTTACTTAAAAGCTTTAGTTTAGAGTTTTTATTTAGAGTTTTAGTTTAGAATTTTAGTTTAAAGTTTTATTTTAGAGTTTTAATTTAGAATTTTAGTTTAATTTTAGTTTAGTTTAGTTTTAATTTCGAGTTTTAATTAGTTTTAGTTAAGAGTTTTAGTTAGAGTTTTAGTTTAGTTTTATTTTAGAACTTTAAGCTAGGGTTTTGATTTAGAGTTTTAGTTTAGAGTTTAAGTTTAGAGTTTTATTTTAGAGTTTTAGTTTAGAGTTCTACTTAAAGTCTTAGTTTAGTTTCAGTTAAGAGTTTTATTTAGAGTTTTAGTTTAGTTTTAGTTAGAGTTTTAGTTTAGTTTCAGTTGCATTTCAGTTTAGATTTTTGTTAATTTAGTTTTAGTTTAGCGTTTTAATTTAGATGCTTAGCTTAGATTAGTTTTAGTTAAGAGTTTTAATTTAGATTTAGTTAAGAGTTTTAGTATAGTATTTTATTTTAGAATTTTAGTTTAGTTTTAGTTTATTTTTAATTTAGAGTTAAGTTTAGATTTTTAGTTTAGATTTTTCGTTTAGAGTTTTAGTTTAGAGTTTTAATTTAGAGTCTTAGTTTATAGTTTTAATTTATAGTTTTAGTTTAGAGTTTTATTGTAGAAGTTTAGTTTAGAGTTGTAGTTTGGAATTTTAGTTTAGAGTTTTAGTTTAGACTTTTAGTTTAGAGTTTTAGTTTAGAGTCCAACTTAGAGTCTTAGTTTAGTTTCAGTTAAGAGCTTTAGTTAGAGTTTTAGTTTAGTTTTAGTTAGAGTTTTAGTTTAGTTTCAGTTTAGTTTCAGTTTAGATTCTTTGTTTAGTTTAGTCTTAGTTTAGCGTTTTAATTTAGAGTTTTAGTTTAGTTTTAGTTTAGTTTTAGTTTAGCGTTTTAATTTAGAGGCTTAGCTTAGATTAGTTTTAGTTAAGAGTTTTAATTTAGATTTAGTTAAGAGTTTTAGTATAGTATTTTATTTTAGAATTTTAGTTTAGTTTTAGTTTAGTTTTAATTTAGAGTTTAGTTTCGAATTTTATTCTATAGATTTAGTTTAGAATTTTATTTTAGAGTATTAGGTTAGGGTTTTAATCTAGAATTTTCGTTTAGAGTTTTAGTTTAGAGTTTTAACTTAGGGTTTAAGCGCAGAGTTATAGCTTAGATTTTCAGTTTAGAATTTTAGTTTAGAGTTTAAGTTGAGTTTTAGTTTCTAGTTTTAGTTAGAGCTTCTGTTTAGTTTTAGTTAAGCGTTTAAGTAAGAGTTCTGATTTGGTTTTAGTTTAGTTTTGGATTAGTTTTAGTTTAGTTTCAGTTTTGATTTTTAGTTTAGTTTAATTTTAGTTTGGCGTTTTAATTTAGAGTCTCAGCTTAGTTTTAGTTAAGAGTTTCAGTTAGAGTTTTAGTTTAGTTTTAGTTAAGAAATTTATTTTAGAGTTTTTATTTAGAGTTTTAGTGTAGAATTTTAGTTTAAAGTATTATTTTAGAGTTTTAATTTAGAATTTTAGTTTAATTATAGTTTAGTTTAGCTTAGTTTTAGGTTAAAGTTTTAATTAGAGTTTTAAATTAGTTTTAGTTAAGAGTTTAGTTTAGAGTTTTAATTTGGAGTTTTAGTTTAGAGTTTTAGTTCAGAGTTTTAGTTTAGAGTTGTAGTTTAGTTTTAGTTTAGTTGTAGTGTAGTTTTAATTTAGAGCTTTAGTTAGATTTTTAGTTTTGTTTTAGTTTAGTTTCAGTTTAGATTTTTATTTCTAGTTTAGTTTTAGTTTAGCGTTTTTATTTATAGTCATAATTTAGTTAGTTTAGTTTAGCTTTAGTTAAGAGTGATAGTTAGAGTTTTAGTTTAGTTTTAGTTAACAGTTTCAGTTTAGATTTACAGTTTAATTTAGGTTAAGTTTAGCGTTTTAATTTAGAGCATTAGTTTAGTTTTAGTTTAGAGTCAAGTTTAGAGTTATAGTTTGGATTTTTAGTTTAGAGTTTTAGTTTAGAATTTTAGATTAGAGTTTTATTTTAGAGTTTTAGTTTAGATTTTTAGTTTAGACTTTAATTTAGCTTAGATTTTTAGTTTAGAGTTTTAATTTAGAGCTTTAGTTTAAAATTTTAGTTTAGAGTTTTAGCTAAGAATTTTAGTTTAGAGTTCTAGTTTAGATATACAGTTTAGACTATTATTTTATAGAATTAGTTTACAGTTTTCGGTTAGAGTTTTAGTTTAGAATTTTAGTTTATAGTTTTAGTTAATTTTCATTTTAGTTTATTTTCAGTTTAGAGTTTTAGTTGGAGTTTTAGTTTAGTTTTAGTTAAGAGTTTTAGTTTAGATTTTTAGTTTAGAGTTTTAGTATATAATTTTAGTTTAGATTTTTAGTTTAGATTTTTATTATAATTCAGTTTAGAGTTTAGTTTATTTTATAGTTTTAATTTAGTTTTATTTTAGAGTATCAGTTTAGAATTCTAGTTAGAGTTTGAGTTTAGTTTCAGTTAAAAGTTTTCGTTCAGATTTTAGTTTAGAGTTTTAGTTTAGAATTATATTTTAAAGTTTTAGTTTAGAGTTTTAGCTTAATTTAATTTTAATTTAGAGTTTTAATTAGAGTTATAGTTTAGTTTCAGTTTAGTTTTCAGTTTATATTTATAGGTTAGTTTAGTTTAAGTTTAGTGTTTTAATTTAGAGTTTTAGGTTAGTTTTAGTTTAGTTTTAGCTTAGAGTAAAGTTTAGAGTTTTAGTTTCGATTTTTAGTTTAGAATTTTAGTTTAGAATTTTAGTTTAGAATCTTGGATTAGAGTTTTAGTTTAGAGTTTCAGTTTAGAGTTTAGTTTAGTTTAGAGTTTTAGTTATGATTTTTAGTTTAGAGTTTTAATTTAGAACTTTAGTTTAAAATTCTAGTTTAGAATTTGAATTAGAGATGTAGGTTAGAGTTTCAGTTTCGAGTTTAGTTTAGTTTAAAGTTTTAGTTTAAAGTTTTAGTTTAGAGTTTTAATTTAGAGTGTTAGTTTAGATTTTTAGTTTAGATTTCTAGTTTAGACTATTAGTTTAGAGTATTAGCTTAGGATTTTAGTTTAGAGTCTTAGTTTAGTTTCAGTTTAGAGTTTTAGTTAGAGTTTTAGTTTAGTTTTCATTAAGAGTTATAGTTTAGAATTTTAGTTTAGAGTTTTACTTTAGAGTTTTAGTTCAATTTAGATTTAGTTTAAAGTTTTGTTTTAGAGTTTTAGTTTTGTTTTAGTTTAGAGTTTTAGTTTAGTTTTTTAGTTAGAGTTTAGTTTTAGGTATGAGTTTTAGTTTAGAGTTTTAGTTTAATTTAGTTTTATTTTAGAGTTTTAATTAGAGTTTTAGTTTAGTTTTAGTTTAGAGTTTCATTTTAGATTTAAAGGTTAGTTTAGTTTAAGGTTAGTGTTTTAATTTAGAGTTTTAGATTAGTTTTAGTTTATTTTTAGTTTAGAGTTGAGTTCAGAGTTTTAGTTTAGTTTTAGTTAAGAGTTTTAGTTTAGAGTTTTTATTTGGAGTTTTAGTTTAGTGTTGTAGTTTAGTTAATTTAGTTTTAGATTTTTTTTAGTTTTAGTTTAAAGTTTTTTTAGAGTATTAGTTTAGTTTTAGTTTATTTTAAGTTTAGATTTTTCAGTTTAGTTTAGTTTTATTTTGGCGTTTTAATTTAGAGTTTTAGTTTAGTTTTAGTTTAGCGTTTTAATTTAGAGTCTTAGCTTAGTTTTAGTTTAATTTAGTTTTGGTTAAGAGTTTCAGTTAGAGTTTTAGTTTATTTTTTGTTAAAAGTTTGAGTTTAGATTTATAATTTAATATAGGTTAAGTTTAGCGTTTTAATTCAGAGTTTTAGTTTAGTTTAATTTGGAATTAAGTTTAGATTTATAGTTTGGATTTTTACTTTATACTTTTAGTTTAGAGTTTTAGTTTAGAATTTTAGTTT
Organism: Artemia sp. Qi Xiang Cuo; assembly: GCF_049724085.1. NCBI lineage: Eukaryota > Metazoa > Arthropoda > Branchiopoda > Anostraca > Artemiidae > Artemia > Artemia sp. Qi Xiang Cuo. The sequence continues at coordinate 27,416,457 of NC_142814.1, read as the reverse complement.
ATAATTATAGTTTAGAGTATCAGTTTAGAGTCTTAGTTTAGTTTTAGTTCAGAATTTTAATTTAGTTTTAGTTTAGAGTTTTTAGCTTAGAGTAGTACTTTAGAGTTTTAGTTTAGAATTTTAGTTTCTAAAATTCTAGAGTTTTCTAGAGTTTTAGTTTAGTTTTAGTTTAGTTTTAGTTTATAGTTTTAGTTATAGTCTTAGTTTAGTTTTAGTTTAGTTTCAGTTTTGATTTTTCGTTTAGTTTAATTTTAGTTTGGCGTTTTAATTTAGAGTTTCAGTTTAGTTTTAGTTTAGTGTTAGTTACGAGTTTCAGTTAGAGTTTTAGTTTAGTTTTAATTTAGAGTATCAATTTAGAGTTCTGTTTTAGAGTTTTAGTTGAATTTTAGTTTCTAGTTTTAGTTAGAGCTTCTGTTCAGTTTTAGTTAAGCGTTTTAGTTAGAGTTTTAGTTTAGTTTTAGATTAGTTTTAGTTTATAGTTTTAGTTAGAGTCTTAGTTTAGTTTTAGTTTAGTTTCAGTTTTGATTTTTAGTTTAGTTTAATTTTAGTTTGGTGATTTAATTTAAAAGTCTCAGTTTAGTTTTAGTTTAGTTTAGTTTTAGTTAAGAGTTTCAGTTAGAGTTTTAGTTTAGTTTTAGTTTAGAGTTTTAGTTGAGTTTTAGTTCCTAGTTTTAGTTAGAGCTTCTGTTTAGTTTTAGTTAAGCGTTTTAGTTAGAGTTTTAGTTTGGTTTTAGTTTAGTTTTAGTTTTAGTTTTAGTTTTAGTTAGAGTTTTAGTTGCGTTTTAGTTTAGTTTCAGTTTTGATTTTTAGTTTAGTTTAATTTTAGTTTGGCGTTTTAATTTAGAGTCTCAGTTTAGTTTTAGTTAAGAGTTTCAGTTAGAGTTTTAGTTTAGTTTTAGTTAAGAAATTTATTTTAGAGTTTTTATTTAGAATTTTAGTTTAATTTTAGTTTAGTTTAGTTTTAGGTTAGAGTTTTAGTTAGAGTCTTGGTTTAGTTTTAGTTAAGAGTTTAGTTTAAAGTTTTGATTTGGAGTTTTATTTTAGAATTTTAGTTCAGAGTTTTAGTTTAGAGTTGTAGTTTAGTTTTAGTTTAGTTTTAATTTAGAGCTTTAGTTAGAGTTTTAGTTTTGTTTTAGTTTAGTTTCATTTTTAATTTTTAGTTTATTTTAGTTTTAGTTCGGCATTTTAATTTAGAGTTTTAGTTTAGTTTTAGTTTAGTTTTAGTTTAGCATTTTTATTTAGAGACTTAATTTTGTTTTAGTTTAGTTTAGTTTTAGTTAAGAGTTATAGTTAGAGTTTTAGTTTAGTTTTAGTTAACAGTTTCAGTTAAGATTTATAGTTTAATTTTGGTTAAGTTTAGCGTCTTAATCTAGAGTTTTAGTTTAGTTTTAGTTTAGAGTTAAGTTGACAGTTATAGTTTGGATTTTTAGTTTAGAGTTTTAGTTTACAGTTTTAGTTTAGAGTTTTAATTTAGATTTTTAGTTTAAATTTGAGCTAAGAATTTTAGTTTAGTTATATGGTTGCTCATTGCCATCGGACCACTTTTGATTCTTAAAAAGGGAATTGGGACTTTGAATTTTTCATCATTTGAGTCCAAAGTTTATACGACCTTATAGTTTGTATGATCCAAAGTTTCCTTCCAAAGTTTATACGACCACCTCTTCCATAAATTCTTATTTGCCGCCGGGGCACAACTTAAAATCCTTAGTTCTCCCGCGCTGCTCTGCAGGTTATGTTAACCCAGAAGGTTTTGTTATTTGATCGTTGGTCTATTTTAAAGAAAATGGCTAACTCAAATCTTTCGGATGCATTTAAGGAAACGAGAGTGTAGAGTTAGTAGATACCCTGCTATCACTTTTGACTCTTCAAAAGGTAACTCAGTTTCCAATCAAATGAGCTACCTATGAACTTTATTCGACTACCCCTTACATAAAAAACTTATATGCCCCTGCGTATAACTTAAAAACTTGCCACTGGGCTCTGGGCGTTAGGTCAACCCTGGAGTTTTTTGTTTTCTGATGTTTGAACTGTTTTCAATAACATGCCTATCTCAAAATTTATATTGGGTGGGTTTGGGGAAAAAAGTGAGGGGGGCCTAGTTGGCCTGTGATCTCTTTTGAATCTTAAAAAGTGAACTAGAACTTTCAATTTCCAATCAAATGAATCCCTTCTGAAGATTTTACGAGCAGTCCCTCCATAAAAACCATATATGCTCCATGGGGCATAGCTTACAACAACTGTCCCTGGGTCTTGGGAGGGGGGGGGGGGTGTCCACCCCAGAGTTTTTGTTATCAGATCATTGAACTAAGATTAAAATTTTTATTGAATGCATTTGGGGGAAAGAGGGTTGGGGGTGCATGCCCGCTGATTGCTTTTGATGACTCTTAAAAAAGTAAATAAAGATTTCAATTCCCAATCAAATGAGCCACCCCTGATGTTTATACAACCATCTCTACATAAAAGCTTGTGTTCTCACGGGGCATAACTTACATCACTTCCCCAGGGCTCAGGGTGGTTGAGTTGATCCTTGAGTTTTGTTATATGATCTTAAACTATTTTGAATAAAATGGCTTAAACAATTTGGGGGAAAAGGGGCCCTGGGGGGCGGGGGGCTAGTTCCACAACGATAATATATGACAAACAAATAAGTAGAACAACAGGGAAATTTTTATACAAGACAGTGGAACGCAACTTTAAATGAATATTTCGACCCTATATCTAAGGGCCGTCCTCAGCAAAACAGACGAAGAGAATATAGATATAGAAAACAGACGAAGAGATAGAGTCCTGGTTGAACTTCCTTGAAGTAATGATATTAGGGCTGTTTTAAAACATTTTTTTAAACAGTTTTAATGATTGAATTTTAATGTAAGTTTCTTTTATAGTGTTTTGATTCTCTTCGTCTGTTTTGCTGAGGACGGCCCTTGGATATAGGGTCGAAATATTCATTTAAAGTTGCGTTCCACTGTCTTGTATAAAAATTTCCCTGTTGTTCTACTTATTTGTTTATGATGAAAAGGCAGTGTGGTCTTCGTCGCTATTTGCATAATATATGACTCTTAAAAAGAGCACTAGAAATTTTTATTTACCATCGAATGAGCCCCCCTCCGAAGTTTATATTACCATTCCTTTCCATAAAAATCTTATATGCCCCCGGGCGATAATTTACAACACTTGTTCCCAGGTTCTCGTGGGCTGTGCTATCCCTATAGTCTTTGTTACATAGTATTTACCTAAAGCTCTTTAAACGTAAACTAAAGCTTTCAATTTTCAGTCAAATTAGCCCTCTCTGAACTTAATACGAGCACCCTTCTGAAAGAACCATATATGTTCCCGTAACTTATATGAACCATATATGAACATATATAATCGTAACTTACAACGCCTGCCCCAGGTCCCTGGGGGGTTGTGTTAACTCTGGAGTTTTATTATCTGATGTTTGAACTATTTTTAACAAAATACCTATCTCAATTTTTTTCGGATGGGTTTGGAAAAAAAAGCGCGTGGGGGGTCTAGGTGCCCTCCCATTTCTTTTGACTCTGTAAGAGTGAACTAGAACTTTTAATTTTCAATCAAATGATCCCTCTCTGAAGCTTGTACGAGCATCCCTTCTATAAGAATAATATATGGCCCCTTGGCATAACTTACAACGCTTGCTCCCGGGCCCTGGGGGTTTGTGTTGACACCTGAGTTCTTGTTAAATGATCTTTGAACTATCTAACAAAATGTCTATCTTAAAGTTTTTATTGGATGTATTTGGGGAAAACAGGGTTTGGGGGGCTAGTTGACCTCCGATCACTTTTGACTCTTAAAAAGGGGACTAGAAATCCCGATTTCCAAGTGAATAATCTCTTTTCAAGTTTACATAAAGACCCCTTCAAAACAAAAACATTGGAGCTGTAAGGCCTTTACCAAACGAATAATCCCCTTTCAAGTTTACATAAAGACCCCTTCAAAACAAAAACATTGGTGCCGTATGGCCTTTACTATAGGCAACGCTATAGCGTTGCCTCTGATTGAAAGATAGAGCATTTGCACATTTATATTAGTTCAACACTATTCAACAGACCATAAAAACCAAAATCTTCTAGTTCTAGAAGTTAAGGGCTGGAATTACCTAGCTTATTTTGGGCACTGATTTCAGTAGCTCAGTGGGCAAACGATAGCAGTATAAAAACAACGCCGTTTTTCTTTTATTATTAAAATTTAGTATTTTTAAATTTTATTTAACCAAAAGTTTTAATTAAATTACAAATTGTTTTATCATTAGATTATGAAGTTTTTTTTTTGTTAAAAATTTAAATATTACTATCATTACTCAGTTTTTTTTTGATTTTTCAGCCAAAGAAAAAGGAAACGATTGAGATTTTTTTTTTTATGATCACGATGAAACTCGGCGCCACTTAAGTTCGAATTGGCGCCGTTTTCATTGCAAATCAGCGCCGAAAAAAGCTACGTTTGTCAGGCCCTTTAGAGGTTTTGACATTCAGCTTGCCTAAATGGAATATAATAATTTTAATTGACAGTTAAAACTTGAATAAATTTTTCTCTCATTATTACATGCTAAGTTATATCTGCTAAATAGCGTTCTAGTATTTGATTAATTGTGACAATTAAAATATGTTCATAATCAATTCACCGATATTTTGTTATGTTTTTCCGAGGCAATCAATTTAAAAATAATTAAAGGCGTGTACCGGAGCCTTTATCCATCTCAATCATGGCCTCTGTTGGGGCTTTAGCCTTTGATGAGTATGGAAGACCTTTTCTAATCCTCAAGGATCAAGAAAACCAGAAGAGATTAAGTGGGATTGAAGCCATTAAGGTATTGCTCTACTCTGGTTGGAACTGTCATTCCTTGTTAAGCCTACTTTTATGATTAAGAGAGGAGAAAATTGCGGAATAATGGCTAGAATGAGACATTCTAAAACAGAGAGAGGTATTTTTAGATTGTTATTTTTTATGGGTAAAGTCACATCTGTGACCATTTGTCCATAGTCCCCCCCCCTGGTAAATTTTTACCAAATCATATTATTGATTTACAAATAAAGTGAATGTACCACTTGATGCCTTTTTTATGCTCTTTCCAAATATAATAATCATTTTGTTGGAAATGAATTTTACCCCCACCCTTATATATACCAGTTCAGGGTAGCCTAGGGTAAAAGACCTCTTTTTGGGAAAGACCACTTTTCTTTGGCATTCCGGAAAAATAGCAATGGGTTTTTGGGTCAATATCTACCAAATCATAGGCTATTATTGAGTTAGGACTAAAGTGAATACACTGTTCGATGCCTTTTTTAATGCTGATTACAAATATAATAAGCATTTCTATCGGAAATGAATTTCAGCCCCCCCCCCTATATAGGCCAATTCAGGGTTAGGTTAGGCTGGGTTAGGTTAGGTATAGCCTATATAGGGGGGGGGGGCTGAAATTCATTTCTGATAGAAATGCTTATTATATTCAAAATAAGCATAAAAAAAGGCATTGAATGGTGTATTCACTTTATTCCTAAATCAATAATATGATTTGGTAGATATTGACCAGTTTTTGGGCCACCCCTTTTTGCTACAACATGAAGCAATGTGAGGGCAGTAACAAGAACCCCACCTTCTTGGTCAAATTTTCACCAATGATTTGTCAGCATAGGCTAAATTGAAAATGTACACTAGTCTCTGTTTTGAAAAGCAATTGAAAAGAAAAATTATATTCAAATATTTGTGATTTATATAATAAATATCAAGCAATAAAAATTACATTTCTAGGATCAGAAGAAAATCTGCTTTCTGTTAGTATATGAATAAAACTGAAACACTAAAAGGATATATAAATCAAAATGGATTAATTGGTATTTCCAAAAAGAGGTCCATGTAGGTAAGTCAATAAACTAATAGTTTCAAGTGGGAAGGTGCCCAATAGATATTCTTAAAAAAATTATATTCTATAGAATGTAAAAATAATATCCAACTACACTTAGTATCAAGATAAAATATCATGCTAGACAGATAATAGCATTTTTAAGACTTTTACACCTTTACCTACCTAGCTGAATATTTGACTGTTTTTGCAATATACAGAATATCTACCTAGTTGGATAATAACATAGCTTAGTGTTTTGGATATATATCCAACTTGGCAGGTAAGACGATTCTCTAAGCAGTTTGGTGTTATTATCCAACTAGCCAGATAAACTGTTTCTCTTAGGCACAGCAAGAACAGTTACCTAGTTGGATAATAATGTAGCTTAGTGTTTCTGATCTATATCCAACTAGGCAGATAAGAAGATTCTCTAAGCAGTTGAGGGTTAATATCCAAATAGCCAGATAATTCCTTTCTCTTAGGCACAGCATAAGCATCTAACTAGGTGGATAATACCAAGTTTTAACACTCCTGATATATATATCCAACTAGGAGGATAAGTAAATTCCATTATACAGTTTTGGGATAATATCCAACTAGCCAGATAAATTGTTTCTCTTAGGCACAGCAAGAATATCTAACTAGATAGTAAATAATGTAGCTTAGTGTTTCTGATATATATCCTACTAGGCAGATAAGAAGATTCTCTAAGCAATTTGGGGTTAATATCCAACTAGCCAGATAAATTGTTTCTATTAGGCAGGGAGAATATGTACCTAGTTGAATAATAATGTCACTTAGTGTTTCTGATATATATCCAACTAGGCAGATAAGAAGATTCTCTAAGCAGTTTGGGGTTAATATCCAACTAGCCAGATAATTCATTTCTCTTAGGCACAGCATGAACATCTAACTAGGTGGATAATACCAAGTCTTAACACTCCTGATATATATTCAACTAGGAGGATAAGTAAATTCCATTAGGCTATGCAGTTATGGGATAATATCCAACTAGCCAGATAAATTGTTTCTCTTAGGCACAGCAAGAATATCTAACTAGGTGGATAATGCTGAATGTTAGATCTTCTGATATATATTTAACTGGGCAGGAAAATACTTAACTACATAGTTGGATTAATATCAGAAGGGGTAGGATAAAGTGTTATCCACCAAGTTAGATGTTCATGCTATGTCTAAGAGAAAAAATTGTCTGACTAGTTGGATATTATCACTAGTTTGCAATAAAAATTTACTTATCTGTCTAGTTAGATATATATAAGAAGCATTAAGTTAAAGTATTATCCACCTAGTTAGAGATACTAAGTTTGCTCTTATGCTTTATTGTATTTGACTAGCAAGATAAAACTATTTTTCTTTTAAATTTTAATTATTTTCCTAGTTAGATAATTTCTTATTTGCTTAAAAGGATTTTTCAGATAGCTAACTAGTTGGATAATTTTGGCAATAACTAAGTATGGTTGGATATTATTTTTACATTCTATAGAATAGAAATTTTTAGATATTATCCATTGGTTATACTCCTGTTTCAAGTGGTTGATCTTAAATAATCTGAATAATAACCATATTGATGCATAGCTTAGACTTTTAGCTATTCATTAATATACCTAATCCTTCTTAATTCCTCTTTGGTAACAAGATGTGAGGGTGTTAGTTTTACATAATTTTGCTCAATTGAATACTGTTTTTTTACCCTATATATTTGCACATTAGGGGGTGGGGGTAAATTTTAAACTTACCTCCCATTTACATCAGAAATAAAATTTACCTGCACCCCCTAATGTGCAAATGTATACCCTGAATTGGTATATATATACCAAATTTATCCCTGGTGGGGATAAAATTCATTTCTGACAAAAATTATTATTATATTTAGAAAGAGCATACAAAAGGCATCAAGTGATGTGTTTGCTTTATTCATAAGTCAATAAAATGATTTGGTAAAAATTTACCCCCCCCCCCCTTCTATAGTCTATAGGGCTTAGCTTTAGGCTATGCACAAAACTGGGTAAATATTTACCAAATGATATTATTGACTTACAAATAAAGTGAATGTACCACTCAATGACTTTTTTATGCTCTTTACAAATATAATAATCACTTTTGTTGGAAATGAATTTTAGCCCCCACCCCTAGGGTAGGATGCCCAGTAGTCAGCCACCTGCCTCAATAATTCCAATCTGAATAATTATCTTCTCTGAAAACCAAATTTAGATAACAAATTTGTTAAATTAATAAACCTTTTAAAATTTAATGTTTCATTTGCTAAATGATGAATTAATGACTAATAGCTATTATGAAATTCTCTTGTCCAAGATTACAGCCCAGAGTAACAGCTGGATGAAAACCCGTTTCATTTGCTACCGGCCAAGAAAAGGGCAATCAGTGGATAGAAATAGGCAATATTGCGTAATAACTATGTACAATGAGTGGTTCCTATGTCCAGCTATTAGCAGATTTGTCACTTCTTAGTAAATTTAAAAATAGGAAGTGCTGTGCAAGCAAAACTATTTGAATTAATAACCTACTTGTTCACAATTCAACAAGGAATATTAGGGTGAAAAAATTAAGTTTCTAAGTGGTATAATAGAGTAATTAGAGCAGTTTAAATGTCAAAAAATTTTCAAAGTGATTAAAGTGGCTGACTACCAGGTGTCTTACCCTATATATACCAATTCAGGGTATATATTTGCACATTAGGGGGGTGGAGGGAAAGTTTAAACTTCCCTCTCATTTACATCAGAAATAAAATTCACCCTCACCCCCTTAATGTGCAAATATATACCCTGAATTAGTATAAATAGGGGTGGGGGTAAAATTCATTTCCAACAAAAATGATCATTATATTTGTAAAGAGCATAAAAAAGGCATCAAATGGTATATTCCCTTTATTCATAACTCAATAATATGATTTGGTAAATATTTACCCAAAACTGACATGAAATTAGGTAAAACTCTGATTTGGCTACTTTTGGCTCTATTGGAAAGGGGTTAGGTTAGGAAAATGAAACTTTTGGGGATGGGTCTAAGGCTAGAGTATGTTCTAGCCTAGGGGTAAATTTTTGGCAGTTCATATTATTGACTTACAAATAAAGTGAACATACCACTCAATGTTCTTTTTCTATGCACTTTATGAATGTAATAATTGCTTCAATTGGAAATTCAAATTTACCCACCCCATCCCCTTAATCTGCAAATATATACCCTGAATTGGAATATACCATGAATTTTTGACAGCAAAGTTTTGAATTGTAAAATTCAGTGCTTTTTTTTCAACTGCATTTGAAAAACTTGAAACAGTAGGAAAACATTTTATATCTGAGTATCCTAATAATTAAGGTTTGAATTGTTATAAATAAGTATTTTTGGAATATGTTACTCTTGAACAACTTATTTATAAACTAGTTACATGTTTTTAACCATTTTTCAATAACTTAAATAGTGTTGATAACTTCTTTGTGTGGTTACAATTCAGGGTATGTATTTGGGTATACATTTAGAATTGTAACTTCTGGTAAGGAGACATGTTAAGAAAACAATTCTTACTTTAAAATATGTATAATGATCCTAGTTAGCATATTATCCAAGGGGAGAACCTTTATCATTAAGTCTTTCCTCTTTTTTCCTTCTTTTTCCAACTTAAATGAAAAAATTATATTTTTTCCCATGCTAAAGTGCAATGTGAAATCTTTTGAAATTGCTACTATAAATTGTTCTTATAGATAGCGTTCATCCCAGCTGTCTGTAGTTAATGGAATAGCATGAGTTTAAAGAAAAAGCAGTGGCCTATTGAAATTATATAAATTGTGGATTGTGTTTTAAATCATGCCATTAACAAAAAATTGACGTGTCTTGTGTGACAATAAAATTATGTTGTTTAGACTATCCCATCAAACTGAAGGTGATGTACAGCAATTTTTGATAAATCATAACACTTTGCCAACTAAAATGTTTTGCCCTCATTCTCAAATTGAATGCCATTCTGATGAATCACGACATGCATTCTGCTGTCAAAAACAAGAATGGAACAACATGGACATAAGCTTCTTAAAAAAGTGCAATTTTAGTCAAAGTCTTAATGGTGCAAATATGCAAACTTATTGTATCAGCAAATAACCAACATTATGCTGATTTTTTGCAATTTAGATAGAGGATTGCATATTCAGCAATTTATGGTTGATGAAATTGGCATTTTGTCAGCAACTGCTGTTGATGGGCAAAGTTTTTGTTGTGAAATATGCCTTGACTTTATTGAGAAACATAGTGGTAAATTGGGTGGTCCTGGAAAAATAGTTGATATAGACAAAGAAAAGGTAGGGAAAAGAAAATACAATAGGGGACGTTACATTGAAGGACAGTGGGTGTTTACAGGAATTGAAAGAGGCACTGCTAATTTTTTTATTGTTCCCATTCCCAACCAAACATCCGACACACTACTTGAAATTACAAAAGAGTGGATTCATCCAGGAACCAATGTAATATCTGATTGTTGGAGCTCTTACAATAGATTAGGCATGCAAGGTTTTCAGCACCTAACTATGTTTTTAGTATGATACCCCCCCCAGCCCTCAGGGCTAAGGTTGTAAGTTATGCTCTGGGGGTATATAAGGATTTTATAGAATGCATTGTCATAGAAGCTTCAAAAAGTGTTCATTCAGTTGGGAATTGAGATGGCTAGTGCCCTTATTAATAGTCAAAAGCAATCAGAGGGCAAATGCCCCCTCCCCCCTCATGACCATCATTTCCTCAAACACTTACTATCAAAATTTTGAGATGGCCATTTTGTTCAGCATATCAGAAAGGTCTGGAAATAATGTTTTTGAGTATAAAAAATCCCCCCAACTCTCAGGGCAAAAGTTGTAAGTTATGCCCTGGGGACATATAAGGTTTTTATAGAAAGCATGGTCATATAAACTTTAGAGACAGCTCATTGGATTGGTAATCAGACACTCTAGTGCTCTGTATAAGAGTCAAAGTGATTGGAGGGCAGCTACCCCCCTCCCCCCACTCATGTTGTATTGTCCCAAAAGGCATCTAATCCAAAATTTTGAGATAGCCATTCTATTCAAAATAGTCTAAATATCATATAACAAGGCTTTTGGGGTTGAAAAAAACCCTAGAGATTAGGGGCAAGGGTTGTATGTTATGCCCAGGAGATATGGATGGGATGGTTGTTTAACTTTAGAGGAGGCTCAGTCTTTTTCCCTAAAAAAAGACCATGTCAATATAAAATGAACAGAAATTAATTAAAAAAACTTTTTCCACAAAATAAGTTTCTCCAAAAAAGTAAAGAACTCCATTAAACCAAAAATGAACAAAAATAGAATCAAATAATCTATCGAGCATACAACTACCACAAATCAGTATCAATAAATATATGAAACACAAAACAAACAGAAATTAAAATAAATACCAGTCAAACTCAAAACAAGTAGAAATTAATGAGTAGGGTTCTAAACCCTATGCTTTCTAAAAGCCAGGATATAATTTGTACTTTATCAAAAAAAATTATTATAAACTAAGAAGCAGATTCTACAAAAGTCTTACAAAAGAAAGGGGTCAGGTACAATTTCAGTTCCAAAATGATGTCTCTAACACTGACTGTCAGAAAAGAGCAAAGTTATATGAGGAGTTGCAGGTCAGGTGTGCACAGGGAAAAGCTGATTTGGTTATATGTAGGAACTCTATACTTCCAAAAAAATGGTCAGATTTGTGCAGCCTTTCCAGCTGCCATGTAACATTAAACGTTTTACCCTACAATGTAACCAGTATAAATAGACAGTTGGAAGGTAACATGTTTCAAAGAAATATTAGGGACAAGCAGCCCCCTCCAGGCATTAAATGGAAGAATAATCTTTCTGTGTTGGACACAAATGCTGATGTACTTCCAAACAAACTTGACAAACTTTATTCTTTGGTAAATTTGCAGAAACCTGATGTAGTTATCATGACTGAGGTGCTTCCAAAGCACTGTCTCAACCCTGAAGCACATTTCTTTCAACTGAGTGGCTATAATATCATGTACAACAAGCATTTGAAAAGGGGAATTTGTATTTATATTTTGTTGTCATCTAAATTAAAATGTGCAGAAGTTGATGTTTCATTTACTATGGAATTAAGTGAAGTAATTAGTGTGGAAATTAAGTTGCCAGGGGTATCCCAAAATGTGAGGATTGTAGGCATATATTGAAGCCCATCCACAAATGAATTTAGTATGTTAAATGATGATTGCCTGCTGATGTATCTGTCATACCTTTCATCTGTTTCTTCAAAAATTCTTGTTCTTGGTGACTTTAATGCACCCAATATTGACTGGTTATCCCAAGCTACATCTGGGATGGACCAGAGTTTTGCTTTTAAACTTGTGCAAACCTTACAGGACAGCTTTCTGTACCAGCATGTTGTGGATCCCACAAGACTCAGAAGTGATTTGGCTCCCCATGTACTAGATTTGGTAATCACAAAATCTCCAGATGACATACTAGACCTTAAGATGCTGCCACCTCTAGGTAAAAGCAACCATGTAGTCATGTCTCTATCAGTGAATGTAAGTGCAGCAGTGGACTCTGGTTCTAAGATTTATTATGATTACAGCAAGGGTTGTTATGATGAAATTCAAGACTTTATCCATTCTATTTCTATTGTTGAGGAGCTTCAGTCTAGGAATGCAGATGTAGATGTTGCTTTTGAGTTCATCTGAGAGGTTATAAAAGATGCTTGTGATAGGTTTGTTCCATTTTATTACATAAAAGAAGGTTCAAGAAAAAGAAGACGACTGCCAAAATTTGTACTTGATGCTATTAGTGATAAAAATAGACAATGAAGACAGTATATGTTAGAAAAAAATGAAGACTTGTGGTGTGCATATAAAAGGGCTTGGAATCACGCCACTTGTTCTCTATGCATTAACTGGGAATCACTCAAACCGTCAATCATTACTAATATTTGAGGATGTCCAAAGAAGTTTTGGAAGTATGTTAATAGAAATAAGACTGACTCCTCAACTGATTTGTGCATTTTTGATGACCCAGCTACAAGTGAATTAATAAGTGATGATCAGAAAAAGGCTGATGTGTTTAATCAAGTGTTTTTGTCAGTTTTTGTAAATCCAAATGATGTCCATGCATGCAGTCCACCCCATTTTACCGATTTTGTTTCAGCAGACAAAGTACCCTTCAATGACTCTGATATTTCTTCAGAGCAGGTTTTAAAAATTCTCTGTGTCCTTTCCATTAATAAAGCTCCAGTTATAGATGGTATTTCTAATGCTTTTCTTCAGAAGACAGCCATGTGTTTAGCTGAACCTCTTGCGTTTTTGTTTAACCACTGTCTATTGAGTGGTAAATGCTCTGCAGCATGGAAAAAAGTGGTTGCAAAGCCACTCCACAAAGGAGGATCTAAATCCCAATTTGGAAATTATCATCCAATTTGAAACACCTCAATTTTTTTGAGAGTTCTTGAAAAGATTATTGTATCTCAGATACAGGATTACTTCAACCAAAATAAACTATGGCATCTGTCACTGCATGGTTTTAGGAAAAAACAGGTCATGTAATATGCAGTTGCTAGAAGTTTAAAAGATTTCCAAAATATGGCTGATCTCAGTTCGAAATTTGATTGCTTGTACATTGACTTCAGTAAAGAATTTGACAAAGTTTCAATTAGTTTGTTGCTTGAAAAATGTGAAAAGTCTGAGCTTGGCAGTAGAACTTTAACATGGATTACAGATTATTTATCAGGCTGTTCCCAGCAAGTTATAGTCAGTAGTGCACTTTCAAGTGAGAGTCTGATTTTGAGTGGTCTGCCACAAGCTAGTTGTTTGGGCCCAGTGTTATTTTGTTTGTTTGTCAATAATTTACTTGATGTAATTCGTCACTCCACTGTCAAAATGTTTTCGGGCAATGTAAAACTGTATACAATTGTCACCTCCCCGGTAGATGTCGCCCTTATTCAAAAGGATCTGAATACCCTAAATGATTGGTGTAAATTCAACTCCATATTTGTAAACCATCAAAAATGTTTTGTACTCCATTACTTTTTGAAAATCTCAACTTATCATTATTTTCTTGGTGTTACTCCTGTTTCATCTGCAGATTCAGTAAGGGATTTAGGTATCCACTTTGATAACCAGTTGAAGTTTCACAAGCAGGTGTCAATAATTTCAGGAAATGCTAATTACAGTCTGCTTTAGATTAAGAGAAGTTTCATGAAATTTAACCTTCACACTTCTATGACACTATACAAGACAATAATACGCCTGGTGGTAGAATATTGTTCCTCTGTGTGGTATCCTACATGGAAATGTGAAGTGCAGCAAATTGAAAGGGTTCAACATTGGGTGTCAAAGTTTGTACCATATTTGAGCCATTTACCATATCAGCATTGACTGGAGTGTTTGGGACTTCCTTCTCTGGAGTGATGGGATAGGATAGGATGGATTTTCGATGGGATAGGATTGACCTGATCAATACATTCCATATTATGAAGGGTGTTGATAATGTGGACTGGGCTGATTTCTTCAAACTTAGTTGTTGCTCAGCCACTTGACAAAACTTGTTTAAACTGTATCAGCCACAAGTGTACAAGAAAATAGGTCAATGTAGCTTTGTTAACTGTGCAGTAAAATTTTGGAATAGTTTACCTGATACCATAGTTTCTATGCAAACAGTGCAATCATTTAAGAGTGCTGTTGTTGAAACTGAGTTCTATGAAAAACAGTTTCTGTAATATAGTTAGTTGTATAGTTGTTTTTTACTGATGAATATTTTTTTGTTTTATTTTTCGTTTTGTGTTTTGCAGTGTTGCTGTTTGAGCTGTTATTTTTTTTGTGTTTGTCATGCAACAAGCCTATGGCTTCCTCCTTTATTGAATAAAATGAAAAATAAATAAATAAAATGTTTTCACTTTTATAACTTTAAGAAATTAAAAATTAATTAGGATTTTAAGGAATAAATATCAGCATATGTATATTAAACTGGCAATGCACATTTTTTTTCAGTAAATTCATTTGAATTTTTTTCAGCAAAGTTAAAATTATATTCTGAATCTTAGAAAGCATGGGGTTTAGAACCCTACTCATATTAATTTTTGCTCGTTTTGAGTTTGACTCTGTTATTTATTTTAATTTCTGTTTGTTCTGGGTTTTATTTATTTATCGATACTGAGTTGTGGTAGTTGTATGCTTGGTAGATTATTTAATTCTATTTTTGTTCATTTTTGGTTTAATGGAGTTCTTTACTTTTTTTTTGAAAAACTTATTTTGTGGAATGTTTTTTTTAATTAATCATGAAAAAAGGGCTCAATATTATGCAAACATCTGCTACCATGTCTGGGGTAACTGACTAACAACCAATTTTGAATGATGATAATGTGATTGTACATGCTACTGTGTCTGGGTAACTGACAAAACTACTACATCTGGGGCAACCAACAATTCTAGGCCTAGGACGACCCCCACATCGGCCAAAAATCCACACAGTTGCTCCATTCCAACAAAAACCACCCTACACTTTTGCATGCTAAACATTTGAACACTTGCCAAATTAGGAAAACTAGGTACAATTGGGATGTTATCAACCTATCTGAGACTCACCTCCTGCAAATGGCTGAGGAAAACCTCTCTGGAGCCTCCCTATTGTTGTCTGGCCACAAGGATGGAGTTCATCAACAAGGTGTAGGATTCTTTGTATCACCATCTACCAAAAAACTCTAATCTCTTTCACACCAGTCTCAGAAAGAATAGCTGTCTTACAACTGAAGGGAGCTGCCAAGAATATATCTGTTGTCCAAGTCTCTGCCCCAGACTCTGCCAGAAGTGAGGTAGAATGCAATGAATTCTATTTCACACTACAAAGCATCATCAACCAAAACCATAAGAAAGACATATTGATTGTCTTGGGGGACTTTAATGCTATAGTAGGTATGGATAATACTGGTTGGCCCAATATAATGGGGACTTTTGGTCACAGAAAACTCAATATAAGAGTTGTATGATTGCTTGACTTCTGTTGAGAAAACAAGTTATTTGTAACAAGCACAATGTTCAAACACCACCATTGATGTAAAGTGACCTGGAGACATAAAGAAAACAAAGAACATGATTGATTATATGCTGATATCAAAGTGCTGGAAGTCCTTGATACTAGACACAATAGCATTACCTGGGGCTGACTTTGACTCTGACCACACTCTCCTGATGTCAAGGTTCAAGCTAAAAAAGAGAAAATTACAAAAAGCAACAAAAATACCAAGATTCTGGGTGGATCTGCTGCAGGATCCCAAAAAAAGGCAGACCTACACTTCCACTCTATCTTAAAAACTCTTAGAGATCCTGACCACCCTTGTCATTCTCCTCATTCTCCCTTGACCACCACTAATGAGATAGACTCCCTGACTGAGCAGGCCATATCAGCAATTATAGAGACATCAAAGGACATCGTTGGACAAAAAATTCCCAATGAAAAACCATGGATTACAGATGAGATCATTGCAATATATGAGGATGAGCAAACTTTTTTTTGCAATAAATCTGACTGCCACAGCTGGGATACCTACAAGCTCCTCAAGAGAAGAGTAGAATGAGAGATCAGAAAGGCACTACATAACTACCTGCAGAAGAAATGCAAAGACTGCAAAATTCTGTTCAAGAAGGGGAACAGCAGAGCAGTTTTCAGAATGGTACAAGAGTTAAGCTAAAAAAAAGAATTGCAAATATCAGTGATCCTGGACAGAGATGGAAATGAGATTAGCAATTTAAAGATGGAAAGAATATTTTGATGATAAATCCCCCAGTAGCTGTGAATCCTGAAATACTAGCCCACTTCCCCATGCCTGACCAAGAACTCAGACCACCACCCCCACTCAAGTCAGAAATTGTGGCAGCAATCAAGTTGCTGAAGCATGGAAAAGCCCCTGGTCCAGACAGATTTACTGCTGAACTTATTGATGTTAGATCAGGTGATGTAACTGATCTCTACCATGCCATTATATCTGCAGTGTGGGAAACTTGCCATGTACCCTGTGAATGGTACAAGGCTGCCATTGTACCTACTCACAAAATGGGGTCAAAGAAAGAGTGTAGAAACTAGCATCTGATCAGCCTCATGAGCCACCAGTCACATGTCCTAACAAAAGTCCTACTCCAACATACACACACAACAACTGCTTTTGCCATTGGAGAATATCAGGCTGGCTTTTGCCCTGGGAGATAAACAATTGATCAGATATTTGTTGTTTGCCAACTCATGGAACAATACATTGAATTCAAGCAAGAACTCTACCGACTATTTATTGATTTCTGTCAGGCATTTGACCTGATATGGCACAAAGGACTCTGGCATATCCTACTTTACTATGGGATCCCTTTAGAGGTAGTCCAAATAATCATGAGTCTCTACAACCAGTTCTTAGGCCTAATAATAACTGCTGATGGGTTGTCAGAAGACTTCACAACTTTGTCAGGAGTTCTCCAGGTTTGCATCTTATCACCACATCTCTTCAACCTCTTTTATAAATGCTGCTCTGTTGCTGATGCAGTCAGAATATGGTACAACAATAGGAGGGTTGCTGATAGACAATATTGCCTATGCTGATGATATTGATGTGCTAGCCAACTCTACACAAGAACTGTAGGCACAAGCTGATAAACTCTACAATACCACAAAGCTGTTTGGGATGGAGATCAGTGCCAGCAAGTCCACTAAACTGTACTTTTTTGTCTTTAGTGCTGCTCCATATCAGGATATATGTACTTATTTTCAGAGAACAAGCCTCCAGTTCATTCTTTAGCTTTGGAGCTGTTGGATCTCATTATATGTGCTCTTTCCCATGTATATAACAGGAGCCTTGTAGGGGGATTAACATCTGGAGCCTTTTGGCCCAGCAGTGGGAGACCATCATGATTTAGATGTATTCTTGAATATTGAAAGTAGCAACTTCAGTAAAAAGATGAGAGAGATTCTGGAAAGTGTGAACAAAAAGGCCAAGGCTGCATTTCTGTTGGGTGTTTGCCAACATTCATTAGCAAAGATTCCTTATACATAGAAGGAAGACATGCTGTTCAATAGAAAACTCCTAGTTCATCCTTTGAGAAAGAATCTTCTGACCATTAAAGGAGTACTAGCTGCTGCATGGCAATCACCAATCAGTCTTTATGTGGACAGGTTGCAAGATGAGTAGTGTTTTATCCAGTTGGGCAATGAACCTAAAGACCTACACAACCAATTAGTTGATAGTTATTTGACCAATCTCCTCAGATGTAACAAGGATGAGAGTTATCTTAATTTGACCAATTTCATGTATGCTAGTCACATTGTTTCGCATAAAAGTGCAAATGTAGAATGAGGTTTCTCCAAATCAAAAATGCACTTAACCAGCATTAGACATTGATGTGGGAGAGAACTTTCAATGCCAAACTCTGAAGTATCATTGAAGCCATACTATACAGGGAGAAAATTGAATTGTATCCAATCTCCTCTGAGATTATTTTCAATGCAAGTTCTATCCAATGGGCACATGAAAAATATCTTAAAAGTATAGCTGCCAAGAAATCTCAAGAGATAAAACAAGAAGATACAAAACAGGATGAAGAAGACAGCATGAAACACATGAAGATGTGAATTAAAAGAATGAAGAGATCTCAGTACAGGAAAAGGTTTCAGACAAAAACAGCATGAACAGCATGAAGATGTGAATTAAAAGAATGAAGTGATCTCAGTACAGGAAAAGGTTTCAGACAGTGTTTTGGAAAGAGTGAACAAAAGACTAGATAATATTGTTGAGTCAAAGAATTTGGCTGGGGTACAGGTGGCAAAGACTATGTTAGATGCTCTAAAAGCTCAACACAAAAGGACAGACTTTAAGACAGCAGTTTGGAAGATTATACCAACTGTTAAAAAAGAAAGCCGGAATTGATCTTGAATGCATTGAAACAGTTGCTAAAAAAAAAAAACAACTTAGCTCTTCAGCTTATCTACTGTCTTTTATTATGTGCGATTTTCTCTTAATTATATTTTATTCAAAATAGCTATGTTGAAGTAAATGTGCCAAGTAAGGAAACAGTGCTTGGTATTCTAGCTTTTTTTCCAGATGTTTCCATGAAAATTGGCCCCTTGTTTGGTCCCTTTTTCTGACCCCAAAAGTCCCTACTTTTCAACTAGAGGGCAAAACCAGCAAGACTGACATGAAATTCTGCTATCTTAGTTGTATCCTAACACTAAAGAGAGGGGCAAAAACAGATATTAGAACCCAAGTAAAAATGCATGGGGTGTATTCACAAACATGAAGACGTCACTTCGGAGTAGACATGAAATTAGTGTAAAACAAAAATAAATGTCTATAAGGCAACTGCTTGGTTGATTCTGCTGTATGCTTGCAAAAGGTTGCAAAACTTGTCCTTCAGAGGGAGAAAAAATATGTATTCTGGATGCATATAACCCTTCTGCATGAGGCACTCACAATGAGTTTGTTCTCAAAATTTATTTGTTCATTCATTGCTGTATGAGGCCCTTACATTGAGTCAGCTTATGGTTGTATATCTGAAACATTGAAGTTCAAAGATGCTTTGCCTAGAAAGATCCCCTTTCAGCAATAATAAAATAATGACAACTGAAGTTCCTGGGGCACACACTGCTATGGCTACCTGGAATCATATCATGTGATGTCCTTACCTGTTATCTCCTCCCAACGTGGAAACAGAGACTTGGCAGCTGAGAAAGATCTCATTCACAATCAGACATTCAAGAATGACTTGGGTTCTTGGGATGGCGTCTGCCAACCTGGACATTATTGGCTATAAATATAATAAAGTAAGCTAGTATAGATTTTGGACAGTCATGCTTCAGTTTTAATAATTAAAAGTCAATCATTTAAGGGCATTCCTTAAATACTCTTCAAATTATTTTAACTAAGAATATGCATATATATGAATTAGGGAAGTGATATTGGTCTAAGGGCAGCACTACAATCAAACAGATTTTAATGTTTGAAACCAATGGCTTTAAGCTCAATAACGTGTAACATGCCTACCTCTCTATTAATGAAATAAAACAAAACAAGTTTTTTCAACTGAAAGTAAGGAGTAACATTAAAACTTAA
This sequence comes from Artemia sp. Qi Xiang Cuo, assembly GCF_049724085.1. NCBI lineage: Eukaryota > Metazoa > Arthropoda > Branchiopoda > Anostraca > Artemiidae > Artemia > Artemia sp. Qi Xiang Cuo. The sequence goes on along the minus strand of NC_142814.1, from coordinate 27,396,485 downwards.
AACAAACAAAAATTATTACATATATGAGGGGGTTTGCCCCTTGTCAATACCCTGCTCCTTACACTAAAGTTCGAATTTTGTTCCAATTCTTTGAGAATGACCCCTGAATCACAAAGGCTGTTTAATTAGAATAAGTAGCTCTTTTGAAAGTACTAACAAATACTTTAGCGTAAACAGTGAGGTATTGACAAGGGGGCAAACCCCTCATATACGTAATAATTTCTGTTTGTTTTAAGTTTTAATGTTGCTCCTTACTTTCAGTTGAAAAAACTTGTTTTTATATTTAACTTCCGATTGTTTTTTAAATAATGCTGGGAACTCCAGTGCCCCATGAAAAATTTCTCCATGGAAAGATCCTCCCACGTAACCCCCGACCCCCTCCCTGAAAAAAATCCCCCCTGAAAACGTCTGTATGCTTTCCAATAACCAATTCTATTCTAGTGTAACTTTCTGTGTATTCTAATGCAAGTTCATAGCTTGCACCCCTTGCTCCAGAGACCGTGGGGGATCAAGTCATCCTTGAAGACATAATTGTTAGATTTTTTGACTATGCTAAACAAAATGGCTATCTTAAAATTTTGATCTGGCAACTTTGGGAAAAAATGAGCATGGGAGGGGCCCTAGTTGTCCTCTAATTTTTTGGACACTTAAAAAGGGCACTACAGCTTTTAATTTCTGTTGGAATGAGCCCTCTTGCGACATTCTAGGACCACTGGGTCAATACAATCACCTCTGGGAAAAAAAAAAATAAAGATAAATAAAATAAAGGTGTTACTTCTGGCAAAAAATACAAAATTCCACATTTTTGCAGATAGGATCTTGAAACCTCTACAATAGGGTTCTCTGATATGCTGGATTTGATGGTGTGATTTTCATTAAGATTCTTTGGCTTTTTAGGGGTGTTTCCCCCTTTTTTCGAAAATAAGGCAAATTTTCTCAGGCTTGTGACTATTGATGGGTAAGACTAAACTCGATGAATCTTATATATTTAAAATCAGCATAAAAATCTGATTCATTTGATGTATCTATTGGTATGAAAATTCCTTTTTTTTAGAGTTTTGGTTACTATTGAGCCAGGTTTCTTCTTACTTACAGTTTGTTACCACAAACTGTTTGAAGTGTATATAGAAATCATCTGTTCTAAATGAGCTAAATGTATAATTTGGTGTCCTTGCACCTGGGGCTATACAGATCATGTTGCCTGTGAATGCACATTTCTAACTTTTTGTCTATTCAGATTAATTTGATTCTTTAGGTTTTGGTCCAATGTCATTCTGGAATCTGGATACCAGGGGCACACAACATAATATATGTATTTGTGAACTAATATTTTTGATTGGGATTTCTTTTCTCGTTTAATCAAGCTAGTACAAAAATACAGTTCACTCATAATGATTAAAGTCCTTTTTGAAAAATAAAGTTTGACATTGCTGTGAAGATGTCTGTAATCAGTAATTTTCTGCATGCACAGTGAAATTCTTGGATTACTTATTACTTGCAGTTCAAGCCAGACACTGTGCTAGATTAAATTTAAATCTTATGGTGACTAATCAGTCTTGTAGATTGGTCATTTAGAAACTAGAAACATCTCTTGTTAAAGAGCTTGGAAATCCAAATATTCTCAGGTTTTTTTTAAAATCCCTGGCAGACTTAATGAAACCTTTGTAAGACAGCAACAGTAAGAAAGCTATTTCCTAAAAGACATGCCTCCATGTAAAGGTGCATACACATAGAGTACATAAGAAATCATCTTAGAGAGGATGACTTTTTATTATTATCAGACAAAATAGCTTTTCAAGGGTACGAGAGATATTTATAGTTTGTATTAATAGTGCAGATTTTAAGGCAGGGTTTCTCTAACTGGCTGGTTGAGAGGGAATATTCTCAGGCTCTTGTTTGCATTTTACCTGAGTTCAGATTTTATGTCAAGGTTTCTCTGACTGGCTGACTGAGATAGGATGTCTTAGGCTCTTGTTTGCATATTGAGTTAACTATTTGCTTGGCACATTGTTTGTCTATACACTAGTATAGAAATGCAGTTTCATCCTAATGTTAAAGCCGTTTTTTCAAAGTATGGTTTGGCGTTTTTGTGAAGATGTCTTATTTGTAATTTTCTGCATGCACAGTGAAATTCTTGGATTACTTAATATTTATAATTCCTGCCAGACACTGTGCTAGATCAAATTAAAGTCTTACAGTGACTAATCAGTCTTGTAGATCAGTCAATTATGAACTTAGAAACATCTCTTGTTAAAGAACTTGCTAATCTAAATGTTGTCAGGTTACATTTTAAAATCTTCAGCAGACTTAAACCTTTGTAAGATAGCAAGGGTCATGCATAGTTCAGAATTTACGGTAAGGTTTCTCTGACTGACTGATTGAGATAGAATATCCTGGGCTCTTGTTTGCATTTTACCTGAGTTAACTCCTTTGCTTGGGATTTTGTTTTGGTAATCTTCTTCATGCACAGTGAAATTCTTGGGTTACTTCATAATCATAATTCAAGCCAGACACTGTGCTAGATTAAATTTAAGTCTTACAGTGACTAATCAGTCTTGTAGATCAGTCAATTATGAACTTAGAAACATCTCTTGTTAAAGAACTTGCTAATCTAAACGTTGTCAGGTTATATTTTAAAATCTTCAGCAGACTTAAACCTTTGTAAGACAACAAGTGTTATGAATAGTTCAGATTTTATGGCAATGTTTCTCTGGCTTATTGAGATAGAATATCTTGGGCTTTTGTTTAAAGAGCGGCACTGCCTGTGATATTACTTATATACCCTTTTGAAAATCTGCATGCATATAGTTTTTTCTTTTAATTGAAACTCCACCTAAACAAATGACAGCCCATAGGGGGGTTTAGAGGGGGTGCCAGCCCCCCTGACTGAATGATGCTGCCTTATATATGTATTAATTACAAAAAAACTTTCCACAAAACAAGATTTTCAAAGAAAAGTAAAGAGCTCCATTAAGCCAAAAATGGGCAGAAATAAAGCCAAATAATCTTCCAAGCATAAAACTACCACAAATCACTATTGATAGATAAATGACACTCAACATGAACAGAATATAACTTTCCAACTTTTCCCTACAATAACTTTGCAAATTCCAAAGTACAAAACGTAAGCACGAATCACCTCTATTCCCTATTCAGGCATCATTTTATCTAATATATTCTCTGAGGCCAACCTGACTCTTATACATGATAATGGTAATAAGCTTACCTAAGCTATGGATGTCAGGTATTGTGTTATCTTGGAACAATAATTTCGACAGGACCTGTGCCTGTCATCAACAGGTTCAAATTCAAGATTCTTGCCAGAATATAAAATCACTAAATAAAATAAAACTAAAATCACTGAAAAACACTAATAATAAGTCGAACCTGGAATTATTGTTGTAATATGGCCCGGATTTTGGTAGAGGCATTGATGGCCGCTATCCTAGTAGATCTAAAAAAAGGTTGGGTCTATAGAAGTAGGGTGGAGTTTTTTGCGAGTTTTTGGCCTATGGGTAATAGGTTCCCAAATTTCGCCGATGCGGAACTCTCCATTGTCTTTATTGATGGCTGGTTTGTTTTTAGCAATTTCCAGAGCTTCTCTGATTTTCTGCTTTAAGAGTTGTGGAACAATAGCAATAAGTTGAGCCTGGTCAAAATCAACGGAGTGAGAAGGGTTTTCAAAAATATGAAGGGCCAGTGCAGAAAAACTAGCTTCCTCCTTAAGCTTTGTCTTTTTAAGGCAGGCATCAATGGAATCAGCATGTTCTTTTAATCAGTGATGTAGACATCTCATGGTACAACCTATATAGGTATCACCACAACTGCAAGGAATCTCATATACTCCTGGTGGATCTGAAGTGATCTTATCTTTGCCTTTGTTTAAGAAGGAGGAGACGGTCATTCCAGAAGGAAAAAACACCTTAAAGCCTAGCTTAGTGAGTTTGGAGCTTAAAATGTCAGTAATCCCCTTAATACAAGGTAATGACAAAAAGGGTTTATCTTCTTCACTCTTAGGGGAGCTCTTGGTTTTTGTGCTAATTTTTCTCCTGGAGATAACCTTATCAATGACTTGTTGGGGGTAGCCATTGCCTATAAGAACATCTTTTATATGATCAAAATCAGCCTTCAGCTCAAAATCAGAGGAACACACTACAAACGCTCTATCAACCAGCGAATAGACTACAGAATTTTTAATTATTGGGTGGTTATAAGAGTCATATCTCAGATATCTATCACTATGATTTGGCTTTCTGTATGCACTCAAGTCAAACCTAGTTTCCCGTTTGATGATGAGAACATCTGAGAAGGGTAAACTGTGGTTATTTTCGAGTTCAATGGCGAACTTTATATCTGGAACCTGCTAGTTAAAAATATTGAGAAAGGATCTTAGTTTGTCTTCTGTCCCATTCCAAATTATTAAGCAATCATCTACATATCTCATGTAGAGTTGGAGATCCTTGAAGTCCTGCTTGAAGATATTATTTTCAATATATTGTAGAAACACCTCACTAAGTACTGGTGCCAAGGCTGATCCCATTGGTATGCCCCACTTCTGTTTGTAGGTTTGATGCCTGAAAGTGAAGTAAGCATTGTTCAGACATAAAGACGTGAGAATAATGATGTCTGTGGTGTCTAAGCTGGTCAGTTCTTTCCAGGAATCATCATTTTCCAAAGCTGGTATAAGTCGGGGCAAGGGTATGCTAGTAATCAAAGATGCAACATCAAAACTACACATTGTGGTATTCTTCAAGATGTTTATGCTTTTTAGCTTTTCAACTACTTCTTTGGTATTTCTTATTTTGTGTTTGCTGCTGAGAGTTATGGATCTTAAAATACCAGCCAAATACCTTTCCAACTTTTTTGTAACTGAACCAATTGTTGACACAATAGGTCTAAGGGGAATATCTGGTTTGTGAATTTTGGGTGCACCATAAAATCTAGGAATGACCGGTCTGACAGGAATGGGTTTCCGATAAAGTTGATCATTAATCCTATTTGTGAGACTAAGATTATCCAAAGCTTTTTTGATATTATCATAAGCAACCTTTACAGCATTGATATTAACTTTTTCATATACTTTTTTGTTATTCAGGGGGTTTAATGATTTGCTGACATACTCAGTTTCATTGAGGATTACTATTGTATTGCCTTTATCAGCTTTGGTAATTATGATGTTGGTATCTTTCCACAACTATTATTGTTCCATAATTCTTAAAGCAGAATATCAGAGAAGCTCTGGGAATTGCTAAAAACAAACCAGCCATCAAAAAAGACATTGGGGAGTTTTGCATTAACAGATTTTGAGAGCCCATCACCCATAGACTGCAAACTCGCAAAAAAGTCCCCTACTTCTATAGACCCAACCTTTTTTAGATCTACTAGGATAGCGGCCATCAACGCCTCTACCAAAATCCGGGCCATATTACAACAATAATTCCAGGTTCGACCTATTATTAGTGTTGTTCAGTGATTTTAGTTCTATTTTATTTAGTGATTTTATATTCTGGCAAGAGTCTTGAATTTGAACCTGATGATGACAGGCACAGGTCCTGTCGAAACTATTGTTCCAAGATAACACAATACCTGACATCCATAGCTTAGGTAAGCTTATTACCATTATCATGTGTAAGAGTCAGGTTGGCCTCAGAGAATATATTAGTAAGACCTATAGAGGATATGTGGCCAAAAAAGTCAAAGATATATCTCTCCTATTTAGGAAGAAAGCTAGAATCATTAATCACCAAAAATTCTTACAACAATGTAAGAAACAAGATTTAATTCCTCACTCTATGAGACCCAGAGTGAAAATATCTAGTAAGAACTATAAATCTGCTCAACACAAAGCTGGCCTAATCTTTATTAATCATGAATTAAATAACCTTCAACAGAGGAGAAACATGGTTTTTCAACAGATCAATACAATTAGACAACAACTGAGTAATACTCTTAGCCCAGAAGTTTGTTTTTTCAATAACCAGGAAAGTGCATGTAGACAAGCTAGAAAAACTTAAATTTGAGAAGTTTGCTACTAGGGTTACACATAATCCTAGAGTGTCAACAGGTGCAGCAGTCATCAATTTAAGTCAACAAACATTTGACCAAAGGATATTCGACATTCTTTCAAAAGGATGAAAATTTTCTATCCCCCCAAACATATACCAGTAGAAGATATCATCTCCAATATGTAGTCAGCTTTAATTCTAAACAAGAAAACAATCAATGGTAATCCACAAGATATTAGAAGTTTGGTTTCTAATACCCTCACAACAACTTTGTCCAAAAAGAAACATATTGAGGAGAATCTAACAAGAGATGAAATGAAGGTCCTCACAGATCTCAAGAAAGATACCAACATCATAATTACCAATGCTGATAAAGGCAATACAATAGTAATCCTCAATGAGACTGAGTATGTCAGCAAATCATTAAACCTCCTGAATAACAACAAAGTATATGAAAAAGTTAATATCAATGCTGTAAAGGTTGCTTATGATAATATCAAAAAAGCTTTGGATAATCTTGTCTCACAAATAGGATTAATGATCAACTTTATCGGAAACCCATTCCTGTCAGACCGGTCATTCCTAGATTTTATGGTGCACCCAAAATTCACAAACCAGATATTCCCCTTAGACCTATTGTGTCAACAATAGGTTCAGCTACAAAAAAGTTGGAAAGGTATTTAAGATCCATAACTCTCAGCAGCAAACACACAATAAGAAATACCAAAGAAGTAGTTGAAAGGCTAAAAAGCATCAACATCTTGGAGAATACCACAATGTGTAGTTTTGATGTTGTATCTTTGTTTACTAGCATACTCTTGCCCCGACTTATATCAGCTTTACAATCAGATTTGGAAAATGATGATTCCTGGAAAGAACTTACCAGCTTAGACACCACAGACATCATTGCCTTGGCACCAGTTCTTAGTGAGGTGTTCCTATAATATATTGAAAATAATATCTTCAAGCAGGACTTCAAGGATCTCCAATTCTACATGAGATATGTAGATGATTGCTTAATAATTTGGAATGGGACAGAAGACAAACTAAGATCCTTTCTCAATACTTTTAACCAGCAGGATCCAGATATAAAGTTCACCATTGAACTTGAAAATAACCACAGTTTACCCTTCTTAGATGTTCTGATTACCAAACGGGAACCTAGATTTGACTTGAGGGTATACAGAACAAGTCATTGATAAGGTTATCTCCAGGAGAAAGATTAGCACAAAAACCAAGAGCTCCCCTAAGACTGAATAAGATAAATCCTTTTTGTCAGTACCTTATATTAAAGGCATTACTGACATTTTAAGCTCCAAATTCACTAAGCTTGGCTTTGAGGTGTTTTTTCCTTCTGGAATGACCATCTCCTCCTTTTTAAACAAAGGCAAAGATAAGATCACTTCAGATCCACCAGGAGTATATGAGATTCCTTGCAGTTGTGGTGATACCTATATAGGTCGTACCATGAGTAAAAGAACATGCTGATTCATCGGTACGACCGTACCAGGTCGTACCGATTAAAAGAACATGCTGATTCCATTCATGCCTGCCTTAAAAAGACAAAGCTTAAGGAGGAAGATAGTTTTTCTGCACTGGCCCATCATATTTTTGAAAACCCTTCTCACTCCGTTGATTTTGACCAGGCTCAACTTATTGTTATTGTTCCACAACTCTTAAAGCAGAAAATCAGAGAAGCTCTGGAAATTGCTAAAAACAAACCAGCCAATGGAAAAGACAATGGAGAGTTCTGCATCAGCAAATTTTGGGAGCCCATCACTCATAGGCTACAAACTCGCAAAAAACTCCACCCTGCTTCTATAGACCCAACCTTTTTGAGATATACTAGGATAGCGGACATCAACGCCTCTATCGAAATCTAGGACGTATTACAACAATAATTCCAGGTTCGACTTATTATTAGTGTTGTTCAGTGATTTTAGTTTTAATTTATTTAGTGATTTTATATTCTGGCAAGAGTCTTGAATTTGAACCTGATGATGACAGGCACAGGTCCTGTCGAAATTATTGTTCCAAGATAACACAATACCTGACATCCATAGCTTAGGTAAGCTTATTACCATTATCATCATTTTATCTGGTTCACTGGAATCACTATATCCCCCCAAGTAGGGTGCTCTAGAGTAACATTTACTTGACGAGTCTCCGCCCCTGCTTTTTGAAGTTGAATTCAAACCACTTGATTGTGTAATTTCGCCACGGCTCTCGGGGGTGCTATTCCCACTTGGTGGTACCTGAGTTAACTCTTTTGCTTGGGATTTTGCTTTGGTAATTTTCAGCATGCACACTGAAATTCTTGGGTTACTTAATAGTTGTTATTCAAGCCAGACACTGTGTTAGATTAAATTTAAGTCTTACAGTGGCTAATAAGTCTTGTAGATCAGTCAATTATGAACTTCGAAACATCACTTGTTAAAGAACTTGCTAATCTAAATGTTGCCAGGTTATATTTTAAAATATTCAGCAGACTTAAACCTTTGTCAGACAGGAAGGGTTATGAATTGTTCAGATTTTATGGCAAGGTTTCTCATACTGGCTGATTGAGATAGAATATCTTGGGCTCTTGTGTGCATTTTACCTGAGTTAAGTCTTGTGCTTGGGATTTTTTTTGGTAATTTTGGTAATTTTCTTCATGCACAGTGAAATTCCTGGGTTACTTAATAGTTATAATTCAAGCCAGACACTGTGCTAGATCAAATTAAATTCTTACAGTGACTAATCAGTCTTGTAGATCAGTCAATTATGAACTTAGAAACATCTCTTGTTAAAGAACCTGCTAATCTAAATGTTGTCAGGTTACATTTTAAAATCTTCATCAGACTTAAACCTTTGTAAGATAGCAAGGGTCATGCATAGTTCAGAATTTACGGTAAGGTTTCTCTGACTGACTGATTGAGATAGAATATCCTGGGCTCTTGTTTGCGTTTTACCTGAGTTAACTCCTTTGCTTGGGATTTTGTTTTGGTAATCTTCTTCATGCACAGTGAAATTCTTGGGTTACTTCATAATCATAATTCAAGCCAGACACTGTGCTAGATTAAATTTAAGTCTTACAGTGACTAATCAGTCTTGTAGATCAGTCAATTATGAACTTAGTAACATTTCTTGTTAAAGAACTTGCTAATCTAAATGTTGTTTGGTTATATTTTAAAATCTTCAAGACTTAAACCTTTGTAAGATAGCAAGTGTTATGAATAGTTCAGATTTTATGGCAATATTTCTCTGATTTTATGGTGTATATACTTATATACCCTTTTGAAAATCTGCATGCATATAGTTTTTCATTTAATTGAAACTCCCCTTAAACAAATGACACCCATAGGGGGGGCAGAGAGGGGTGCCAGCCCCCCTGACTGAATTATGCTGCCTTATATTTGTATTAATAAAAAAAAATTGCCACAAAACAAGCTTTTCAAGGAAAAGTAAAGAGCTCCATTAAGCCAAAAATGGGCAGAAATAAAGTCAGATGTTCTTCCAAGCGTAAAAGTAGCACAAATTACTATTGATAAAAAAAAATTAAACTCAGCATGAACAGAATATAACTTTCTAACTTTTCCCTACTATAACTTTGCAAATTCCAAAGTACAAAACGTAAGCACGAACCACCTCTATTCCCTAGTCAGGCAATTTTATCTGGTTCACTGGAATCACTATATCCCCCCAAAAAGGCTGCTCCAGAGAAATATTTACTTGACAAGTCTCAGCCCCTGCCTTTTGAAGTTGAATCCAAACCACTTGACTGTGTAATTTCGCCACAGCTCTCGGTGCTGCTGTTCCTATGCACACTACGAATTACTGTTTTGTGAGCATCTTCAGGACTAATGGTTGTTTCTGATATTTTCTTTGGTTTTGCTCAGGTAACCATTTTTTGGGTTTGATTAAGGCAAGCCCCGTTTTTGCTGGTGCTAAATCCAAAGTTTATACTCTTGAGAATTTTGAACTCCTGGAGCTTGGGAGTTAATTTGATGGGTCTGTGAACTAGGCACAGTACTAGGTTTAGAAGCCCTTAATTCTATCCCCTCAAAATGTTTGCCCTTCAATCAAGAGGCTTGTCCCTCTTAATTTGGCCTCTTTTCCACGTGACAAAGCCTCACTCAGCTTTGGTTTGAGTTCTTGGAGTGAATTATGCTCTAAATATGTATAGTCTGGGGCACAGAAATATCGAAATGTTTGAGGAGTCGACCATTACGCAGGATTATATCACAAAGTTCCTTATCATTAAGTTTACCCAGGATAGGGCGCGTCGTACCTGGTTTGCTTGTCCCACTTTCGAAAAATGCCTTGATAAGTTGTCTTTGTCTACTTTGAATTGTTGTCCCAATTTATAATCAGTTTTGTCCAATCCAGTTAGACTGTGATATATGACACTTCAAACATATTATATTATGCTATATCAAACAGTTCGTGGAAACGAACTGTAAGTAAGGAGCAACCCGGCTCAATGGTAGCCAAAACTCTAGAAAACGGTATTTTGCTACCAATAGATACATCAAAGGAATCAGATTTCAATGCTGAATTCAAATATATAATTTTCATCAAGTTTAGTCCTACCCATCAAAAGTTACGCGACTGAGAAAATTTGGCTGATTTTTCGAAAATAGGGGGAAAGACCCCCTAAAAGTTATAGAATCTTAATGAAAATCAGACCATCATATTCAGCGTATCAGATAACCCTGCTGTAGTGGTTTGAAGCTCCTATCTACAAAAGTGTGGAATTTTGCATTTTTTGCCAGAAGAAAGATCACGGATGCGTGTTTTTTTTTTTTTTTTTTTTTTTTTTTCCAGGGCTGATCGTATCAACCCAGTGGTCCTAGAATATCGTGGGAGGGATAATTGGAACGGAAATTAAAAGTTATAGTGCCCTTTTTAAGTGACCAAAAAAACTCTAGGGCACCTTGGCCCCCTCCCACGCTCATTTTTTTCCCAACGTCACCTGATCAAAATTTTAAGATAGCATTTTTATTCAGCATGGTTGAAAATATGATAACTATGTCCTTTAGGATGACTTAATCCCCAGAAGTCCTCGGGGGGAGGGCTGAAAGTTATGAACTTTACTCTGTGTTAACGTATAGTATTGGTTATTAGGAAGTATACAGACGTTTTCAGGGGGGGATTTTTTCTGGTAGTAGGGGGGGGGGGTGGGTCGGGGGTTATGTGGGAAGATCTTTCCACGAAGGAAGTTTTCATGGGGGAAGGGGCATTGCTATGAAGGGGGCTCCGGATTTCCCAGCATTATTTAAAAAAAAGATCAGAAATTAAATATAAAAAAACAAGTTTTCCAACTGAAAATAAGGAGTAACATCAAAACTTAAAACAACCAGAAAAAATTATGTATATGATTGGGTTCACCCCCTAGTCAATACCTTGCTCTTTAAGCCAAAGATTTTTTAGTACTTTCATAAGAGCTATTTATTCTAAATAACACCTTTTGTGATTAATGGGTCATTTTTAGAGAATTAGAACAAAATTCAAACTTTAGCTTAAAGAGCGAGGTATTGACTAGGGGGCAAGCCCCCTAATGTACGTATTAAAAATATATGAATATAGAAGTTCGTTACGTAAGTTAGTTCGTAAGTTACGTATATTTATTACTAGTAAAAACTTTCGTAAATAAAATTAAACAAGTTTCGAGAAAGCCATTTAACCAAATAAAAGTAAAATTAATATGGAAATTTGTTTTAATTATTCATGTACGGTGAGCCAAAATCAAAACCTGCATTAATTAAAAACGTTCAAAAATTAAATTAAAAAAACAAGTTTTTTTTAACTGAAAGTAAGGAACAGCGTTGAAACTTAAAGCAAACAGAAATTATTCCGTATATGAAAGGGGCTGTCCCCTGCTCAACGCCTCGGTCTGTACGCTAAAGTTTGACTTTCTCATAACTCTTATTTTTTTTAAACAATAAAAAACTTTAGCGTAAAGAGCGAGGCGTTGAGGAGGGGACAGCCCCTTTCAAATACGGAATAATTTCTGTTCGTTTTAAGTTTTAACGTCGTTCCTTACGTTCAGTTAAAAAAAAAACTTGTTTTTTTTTCATTTAATTTGAACCAGAATTGCGCAAGTGTTCTCAATGGGTATGACTGGAAGACTCAAGCTGGGCCATGCCCCTCTATCAACACCCCACCTCTCCACTGGCGTTTTAGTAGAAAGATAGGGATGATGTATCTTGTTTTGCAACAAAATCAAATATTGATTTTAAAATCAGTATAATTAGAGGGAAAATATGGAACCAAAGAGACTTTAGCACTCACTCATCCTCTCCCCGCCAATTGTTTTGCAGATTTGTGGGCTTTTTGCACCCTGCAAGCAGAATCACAAAGGATTTTTAACTTATGTTAGTGGAAGCCTAAAGTAGGCCCATGTTCCATCCAATACCCCCCCCCCTATTGCTCACCACCAAATTTATTGCAGAAGGGTGGGTTAGTTGCACACCATGTTTGAACAAGGACCAAAGCATGTCTGCTGATTTTTATAATCACTCCTCCTTTTCCCATCCTTTAAGTAAGAAGGTAGGCATCTAACCTTTTGCATAGGTAAAAAAAATGCACCAAAACTTTTTGTCTATATGATCAAGGAAAAAAGTGGTTAGACAGCCCTTCAAACAACCACCCACCTATCCCCACCAATTTTATAAAAGTAGACATTTTGTACCCTTTATGATTCAGATTGTGTGTTGGTCGACGCATAAAGTGTGCCCTTGAATCTATCAAGACCGCTTTTCATTTTCCAATTTTCAAGACCCCCTTTCAATCTACCCCGACTCTTTTTTTTACGTTGAACACTATACAGAAAGCTATTTTGGGCTAAAGGGACAGAGTAGATAGATTTTCAGAGGCATCCACCATTTCAGAGCCCAATTTACTGTTTAGACCCCGGCGCCGCACCGATAAGGGAACACCGGCGGTGGGGGCCAAAAATAGCAGCGGCTGTGCGCCGCTTATGTTTTTTTCGCGCCTTCGCCGGTGAGTTGTCGGCGGCGTGCCGTCGGTGCGATCAATGTTGACCGCAAACATTAATGTTTTCTTTCTCAAATCCCAGCTTGAATTTACAAAAGATTCAGGCCTACTCATGAATTAAAAACTTCGCAAATCGCTGTCTGATTGCTGGTCTTCTTCGTTATTCATCAAGAGAAGTAGAAATCTGGAAGAAACGACTGGCTGTAGCGTTTCAGAACCCTTGCATACTAGTTGAGATGATAGATAATAGATTCGCCATGGCATTCAATAAGATCCAAGAAATCTAATTAAAAGGGAGTACACACAAATCGGATCGGATTTTTATGCTCATTTCAAATATATAAATTTCATCAAATTTAGTATTACCCATCAAAAGTTACAAGCCTGAGAATATTTTCCTCATTTCCGAAAAAGGGGGGAAACACCTCCTAAAGTCATAGAATCTTAATGAAAATCACACCACCAGATTCAGCGTATCAGATAACCCTCTTGTAGAGATTTAAAGTTCGTATATGCAAAAATGTGGAATTTTGTAATTTTTGTTTCTGCCAGAAGAAAGATCACGGATGCGTTTTATTTGTTTTTTTTTCTTCCCAGGGGTGATCGCATCGACCCAGTGGTCCTAAAATATCGCAAGAGGGCTCATTCGAACGGAAATCAAAAGTTGCAGTGCCCTTTTTAAGTGAGCAAAAAAATTGGAGGGCAACTAGGCCCCCTCCCACGCTCTTTTTTTCCCAAAGTCACCGGATCGAAATTTTGAGATAGCCATTTTGTTCAGCATAGTCGAAAAATCGGGGAGGGGGGAGTGCACTTTACGTTGGATTAAATTTAAACAGAGGAGTTCCATGAGGGAGAGGGGCATATTTCATAGAAGGTGAGCCAGATTTACCGGCATTATTTGAAAAATAAACAGAAATTATCTCATATATTAAGGGATGTCCCCTTTTCATTACCTTATTATTACCGCTGAAGTTTGACTGTTTACTATGGCTGAAACACGGGGGCTATTTAACAAGAATAGGAAGCTTTTTTAAAAGTGCTAACACCTTTAGCGTAAAGAGCAATGTATTGAGGAGGGGCGACCCCTCATATCCGGAATAAATCTGCCAAAACTAATTTGCAAATTGTGTTTTAATTTTTCATGCACGGTTAGCCAAAATCGAACCTGCATTAGTTGAAAAATGCTCAGAAATTAAATAAAAAAACGGTTTTCTAACTGAAAGAAAGGAGCGACATTAAAACTTAAAACGAGAAATTATTCCGTATATGAAAGAGGCTGTCCCCTCTTCAACGCCTCGCTCTTTACGCTAAAGTTTGACTCTTTTACCGCTCTACTTTTTAAAACAATGAAAACTTTAGCGTAAAGAGCGAGGCGTTGAGGAGGGGACAGCCACTTTATATGCGAAATAATTTCTATTCCTTTTAAGTTTTAATGTTGCTCCTTAGTTTCAGTTAAAAAAACTTGTTTTTTTTTAAATTTAATTCCTTAAAGACGATACTTTTGTCAACATATGAAGAACTGTGTATACTGCAATTGTATCTGTCTGGTTTATATACAAAGTAATACAAGAGACGAAGATTCACGAACACGAGAGTAGTGAAGAATTATGGTATACAAAGTAATATTTGGTAGGGATAGCTACTAGTGATAAATCACTAGGGGTGGCACCGTTATTGGGTGATTTTCGGGGATTCGGGGAACCAAATTTTTTCGGGGTGACACATAGATTTTCGGGGAAATCCCTGAACATTCGGGTATAGTGCAAGCCCTGCTTGAGTTTTAATCAGGATAATCAAAATACTTAACCACACGAGAAAAGAAAAGCTTCGACTTTGCGGTTAACGCAATAAAGAATTGCCGCAAAGTTAATTCAAAGTCAACCGAATGTCGCCGCCTTTGACGGCGGCGGCACGCGAGCGGCGCGCCGGCGGCGTTGAGACACTTCGGCAGTGGTCAACCGGACCTCTCGTTGGCGGCGTTCGGTCGATGTGCCGGCGTGGCGCCGGGGTCCATTACTGTTGCACTAGTATGCGTTTAGTAACAGTTATATAACTGTATTTTAAATACTGTTATATATTATGTTTTTGTTGTTTTTATTTGTTATTGGTGGCCTGGTAATACGAGTTAGATTATCAGTCGGGCATGCCCATATTGTAGTTGTATTTAGTTTGTAAATAAAAGACTCTGAACCTGAACCTACTACAAAAACAATACATTGTAGGGCATGTCTTTATGCATGTTATTTCACAACAAATGGTAATGCAATATAGTGCTGCTGTTCTGTAATTATAAGTAAAGTGTTCGTTTGGCTATCACTGACTGACTGGCATAGGATCTAATTGTATTTATCATCAAATATGTAGGACACAACTAATAGGGGTTATGTTTTTTGGCAAAGTAATGTAGGCTTATCTTGTACGTGCTGCAATTTTAGAAGTAACAAAATAGACTAGATTATGTTTATATTTTTGCTAAACCAATAAAGCATTAGTTTTGTATACGTAGTATATTTTAAAACTAACAAAATTCATTGGGTGCTAGGAAGCAGAGAATGAAGTGGCTGTAAGAGTATGACATGTTTTGAGACCATCTTTAAGGAGCATGTCGTGTTTTTACTATCTCTAATCTTTTGAAGGGATGACACCTACTGCATTTAGTCGATGACAAAGAAACAAAATTGAAGTCTTACTCCTGCAGCACTTTTGTTATTAATGCCAATTTAAGGGTGTTGTAACACTTTGTGTTGTCCTAGCATTGTAAATCTAGTTTTTCTTATTTTTCATTCACATGCTTTCTTGCTTCTTCTTCTATATCAGCAAACGTGGGCTATTCAATCGATACTATTTAGCCCTGTTCCTTATGACTCACTCTGTGAGTTGAAATGAGCTACTGCAATGGTTGCTCCTTATTTATCTTGAATCTGCTTAGATATTTTGCAGCAAATCTTTTGATTCTGTCACTTCTTAACATCTGTCTTCTTCTTCTTCTTTTTTTAAATGCACCTGGAATCCTGAATGGGCTTCTTTTGACTTCCAACTGCACAAGTTCATAGCTTTAACACTATTCACATAAAACGTAATTCAAATACAATTCAATTTGATCGGCTTGTGGGAAGTGCAAGTACTCGAGCTGCCTGTTCCCTGCAGTTTAAGGCCCAAAGGCTGGCTGGTACCGATACGGCTCTTCCTGCTCGCTCAAGCTCTCTTCTGCTCAAGTTACAAAAACCAACTTTACAAGTTAATTAACACAAGATAAGTCCCTCAAAGCACATCTAGGTTCTTTAAGATACCAATTTTCTCTCTGTAAAATACCTTTCAATGGAAGCTGGTAAAGCTGTATCCACAATCATCTTAATGTCTGGTGGAAGTTTATAATTTTGCAACAAGGCATGCAGTTCATAAATTCCAACAGTACTTACCGTGCATTCGAAGAGGAGGTGTTGCAAGATTCCTTTGGTCAAGTTGCAAAGCCTACAATTTGGGTCACTACGTTACTTCCATCTATATTTTTCCCGTCTCAGTACTACTGCTAAGCTTTTTATTTTGAAGTAGGCTCGGTTATTTTCAGATTCTTTGAAAATTGGAACCAGGGAAGGAGGGGGCTTTTTTAATAAGGACGGCGGTTTCTGTTTGCGTCTCTAAGAGCAATTGAAAACTTTCAAGCTTGTGTTGGGTCTATAGACCTTGCCGTCTGTGTAGCAAGACTGTCCACTTTTTCATTATAGTGGATGCCTACATGACTAGGAATATGCTGGAAAGACACTGCCATGCTAATCTTGGATAAAGGATCGAGTAGCTCTTCTATCTCCTGCAAATGAGTGTTCTTTGTGTTCCAGGTTAGAGTTTTTATTAGTTTGAAAGCTGTCTAAGAATCTTAAGAATTGCTACTTTATGTAAATGGGAAGGTATATTTTTGACCCCCTTCAACTGTTGCTGCCAATTCAGCTGTCAAAACTGAAGAGTCCAGTGGAAGAGGCCTTCGAATGGTCAAATAGGTGTGTGGGATTATTGCTGCTGCGGCGAATTTGTTCCCTACTAGAGATCCATCAGAAAATACATGTAGAGGCTCTTTGAAATCTGCAGCTTTTTTTGTAAAAATTCAGCCTTAATTAATTGATGTGGAATGTGCTGCTTTTTTCCTGTATAAGCTCGAGGCTTGCATTTGGTGGGTGAAACTTACATGGAGGAGGGAACCTAAAAGACTGTGTCTTTTAGACTAATCTGACTCCATATTATGCATTTGGGCTCACAGTTTTTTGTGCATTGTGATTTTCTTATATTAATTTACTGTAAGTTTTGTCCTAGCCAGATAACATGCTTGAGAAAATTCAAGCTGCTCAAGTACTTTATTACTCTTTTAATTAGATGTTCTGTAGTTTCAAGACTCTGCCAGCAGACAATTCCTTTTTGTTGCTTGGAGGGTAATCTAAAGCCTTGGGTCATACATATATGAAACTATTTGGATATGTAAGGATGTGCTATAAATTTGTTTAAACACAAACATTTTCTTGAAAATATGTCTTCTGTTCTTTTTTTTGTGTAAGTTTTTTTTTTTAGAATATTGTGAAAAATCCATGAGTTGTGTATAGATTTGTTATAATCTCACCCATGTGCTCAGTCTAATATGATATGTGGCACGGGTTGGGGTTTGTTTATTCAAAATGAGCACCTCTCTAACAAGACGCCTTAGTGATCATGTTAGCATGACTGGTAATGTAAATTTATATTCTATGCTAATTTTTTTTTTTGGGGGGGGGGGGTGCAGATGAGTGGTTATTTTGTAGTTCATTTCTATATTTTTTCTTGCATGCTGCTATTGGTGAGACTGCAAGTAGTTCTTCATTAAGTGTTTTGACAGTTTGCTAGAATTCTTAAAATTTTGAAATTTTTGTATTTCTAGTTGAATAAACGTATTTCTTGAACTTTCAAGTTTAAACCAGATGTAAAAGAAAAAGAAATTTCTGTAACCTCTCTCAAGATGGCTGGGAAACTTTTGCTGAAAAAAATTCTTATGACTGAAAATAATGAAAAGTAATTTTATAGACCCATATAATGGCAGCCAGAACAGTGGCAAGCACTTTAAGAACTTCATTGGGACCCAAAGGTTTGGACAAAATCATGGTGTCTCCAGATGGTGATATAACAATTACCAATGATGGTGCAACAATTATGAAAATGATGGATGTTGAACACCAAATCGCAAAGCTGATGGTACAACTATCACAGTCCCAAGATGATGAAATTGGGGATGGCACTACTGGAGTTGTTGGTTGGTTCTTTTTTCAGTAAAATTTTATTGGATGAAATAGCTGCATTCCTTCCTATGTGTGCATATGTTTGGTTCACTGTTTTCTATGATTCTTAGCGCTTAGTTTTCTTTAAAATTGAAACTTGACTCTTAATCTTCTTAATCTGTAGATTTTGTTTGATCTTTCTTTCAATTTTGACAAATACCACAGCACATATTATCAAAGTCACTGCAATAGCATTGACTTAGTAAAGAGTGATGTTGACCTTTTTCTCCTTATATTTTTTTTTCTCAGCCACTTTTTATAGACCAAATAGTCATAGAAACGATGGGAAATGGAGCTTATTTAGTATTGAAGCTCTTATACCGTTTGATTAAAAGGAATCAAAGCTCACCATTCCCTGTTCTCTGCCTTTCTTTGCTCCTAGACACCTCTGTATTCCCAAACTGTGTCAGACCCATATTTTAAATAGCAATTTTTCTCAGAATGGTTGGGAGAGGGACATGACCGAGGCAGCCAAAGGCCAGGGACCCGAAATTCTTTAATTGCCCCATTCTTAACAGATGTACTTCATAGTTAACATACTAGGATTGATCTGGTAAAGAGTGATGTGACTTCCGTGTATCCCCCCTTCCCCGTCTAGCTACTTTGTATAGAAGGGATGGTTGTAGAGACTTAGCAGGGGCTCAGTTGGTTTGGAACCTCTAGTTCCCTTTTAAAGGACCAAAAGTGGTTGGAGGGCATATTCGGCTCCAGTAGTTGACATCCGATGAAGATATTAACGGGGATGGCATTTTGTATTCAGTCCCAGGGATGGGCATTTTCTATTGTTCACAGGTATGTGTTTATACCAGAAAAGGGTGTACGTTTTTTTTATCTCTGCTCTTTATGCTAATTTTGACCTTTTCTCTGATGCATCAAGAATGAATGCTCTAATGCAAGTATAAAGTGATAGAAATTTTTTTTTTTCACAATGCCCTGAAAATTAAAGTGTTTATTTATTCGCATTTGTTTTCAGTAGTAAAATTTTTTAGTTCAAACTTTTGAAAGGGGGTCATTAAATAAAACTCAGGCTATTGCCAACTGGCTGTATGTGTTGCAGTCTAAAATACCTTCAGTAAAGCTCTCGTTAAATTTGAGCATAAAGAGATGAGGTTTTAGAGGATTAACCCCTTCATACAAGATGACTTGTGTTTGTTTAAACTTTCAATTTCGCTCTGTTCATTCATTTGTAAGAACAAAAACTTGTATTTTCGTTTCAAATACTTTAGAAGACAAGCTCAATTTAACGAATCTAGCTACAGATTGCTTGTGTGCAACAAAATTAACCTCGGTTTAAAGAGAAGAAGAAGAAATCTCAATTTGTGCGCTATGGTACAGTCAAATTTTAAAAGGAAATTTGAAACACATTTCTTCTTAAAATGTACATGGAGATCATTATAGTTTGTAAACGTTTAACCAAACCTATTGAAAAATAGTACTCATTTGAAGTATCAAAGTCTTAACTAACTATGCAAGAATGCTGGTTGACCCTTTATATCTTAGGATTTTTTTATTGTTTACTTTTAGTTTTGGCTGGTGCTTTGCTTGAAAATGCAGAGGATCTCATTGACAAAGGTATTCATCCAATCAGGATTGCTGATGGCTACGAAATGGCAGCTAGGGTCGCAACTAAACATTTGGATACAGTTGCTGATATTTTCTCAGTTGATCCTAATAATTTAGAGCCACTAATTCAAACAGCCATGACTACTCTGGGCTCAAAAATGTAAGTTCATTCTGGTTTCTAATTCTTATTTTTGATCGTTTACAATTGGTTATATTTAAACACTGGCTTCAGGTTAAATTTACTTGAGCTCTACTTCGGCCGACCAGGTATTGTCAAGTGCATCGAGAATCTCCTATCAGAAACAAAACCCTGTCGGTCACAAGAATTTGCTATCTTTGGTCTCATAATAACAACCGATAAGCAAAATTAAAAATTCATTTGCAGAACACAATTATAATTTACATTTAAATGGAAAAGGGCAAAAATCTGAAAATGTAAAGTAGTTTTTTCCGTCATTACATGCTTGTGTATATTAGCGAAAGGATGGAAGCTCAATCAAGGGTGGCCTAAAGGTATCACTTGCTAGTGGTGGGTGTTTTGCCCTAAAGTAGGATTTTTTTTTGTAAAAATCAGGGGCTTATGCCTCATCCTAAATAATACGGCCCAGGGCTCATCAACATTTGTGGCTTTGCAATCTTTACCAAATTTTAGTTCTGGTGAAGAAAAATTCCCCGTTTACGTAAAGCAAGCTCTTTTTTATTCTTGATGCTTTAGACAATGCAGCAATATTTTATTCTGCTCTATGTAGTTTAATCTCTGAAGTTGAGATCTGGTGCTAACTCCAAATTATTTTTAGAAAAAACTAGTTAAATCTATAGTCCTCAGCCTTTGGGTGAGGGGGACTTGTTACCACGTAGTTAAGAACAGGAGGAAATAAAAATCCAAGCTGTCGCATTCATTAACAAAATAGAACTTGAGCTTGAAAATAGTCTTTTCAGTTTGAGCACTTGCGGCTTCGAGACTTTTAAGTGCTCTTTAAGTAAGTTTAATTTTCGAAGAAGGAAAAGAAACAACTGCTGCACAAATTTATCCTTAGCCTTCTTGAAGAAATACATAAAGAATTTTGCAATTTAAAATTAAGTTTAAGTTGACACTGGGAGTGCAATATTAGATTTTGTGTTGTAAGACATTGCGATGGGTGTAAAATGCTATTGCTTCAGAACAAAGTTTTGTGAGGAAATTGTCTGTCAAGTCTTACATCTGGCATTGGCTCTTATCCTCTATAAGAAAATAAACAAGTAAAAGAAAAAATTAAATCATTCAGTAGTAGCTACAAGTTCTTGCTTTAGATGTATAGTAGCTTAATCTAGTTTAGAATGAAGTGCTGAGGTCATTGGGCCTCTTCCTTTGTGTACGATCCTGTTTGGAATTGTTAAAATGTTTGTCAGTCACAAATGTAAGAAGCTCAATCTGGTCAATAGATATGGACTCGAATGTATTTTTAAAAAGATATTCTAGATTTATCTCCTATCTTATTTTCTTATCTAGAAGAAGTTGAAAGTTCCTGACAGGATATTTCTCAGGGGGAAAATCCTGGATTTTTGAGGAAATTTATGATACAAGTCTAATAAAATACTGTAGGCTGTGTAAAACAAGGTGAAACAAAAACTGATGTCGGGTATGCTTGGAGATGCAAAATTATTGGTATATAGGAACATGGAACCCATGAATTATAAAAGCGATCATATTTAGAATCAGCATAAATAGTAGTTTTTTTTTGTTTTTTTAAATATACTCTCCAACTTCCTTTTTTATGTTCTTTACTAACTGTTTCTTAACATGAGTAGCGCATTTACTTTTCCCTGAATCATAAGTTCTAGAGCAAAGCTATCTATTAAGTACACCTTGTTAGATGCTTTATCATTGCAATTTACTGTTTTGGGAGTAATAACAACGTTTCTGAATTTCAAAATGAAAACTGATTCTCTTAGTTTAAAAAATCTATAACTTTACTTACTCAAGCATCCCCTCTTCCCTCCGGATAGGTTGGATCTGCACGCACCTAGACTTATCAGTTGCTTCAAAGTGTTCCAAGATAAGTGGATTTTTTATCTAAAGGTTTGATTTTTAAAACTGTTTATTTTTCTAAATTTTCTCGTTCTGTGTACTAGTCAGCATTTCCAGTTTCTAAAGGACACTCCATTTGGCTAGGCTAAACTGTCTTAATGGAATTTATAAAAGTCAAAATACTTTCCTGAGTCGCGTGAGTAAGAAGTAGCTAGATGGAAGCCGCTCTGGCTAGAGAGAACGCTGAGGAGGCCAGGTAAAATCTTGGCCGAACAAGGTTAAAGCCAACACAGATTTTATTTGCGGTTTTTGGCTGCCGAAGCTGATGGTGGGATCTTTCTTGTCTGAAAATCAACGCCCCTGTTACCTAAAACTATACTCGATGTCGCTCTCCTGTCCGTCGTGTCCTAGGACCATAGAAAGCTGGCAGCCAGCTTTTGTACTCGAGAGTGTCTACGTGTCCTGAACCAAGTACTAGTAAGTAAGCACAAGTTTATGAACGCTTATTCATATTCCTTTTGGACTTACTCTGTATTGTATTCTTTATTCTCTCCTTCTTTCTTCTAGCATCAACAAGTGTCACAGACAAATGGCGGAAATTGCAGTCAATGCTGTTATGTCAGTTGCAGATAGAGAGGCCAAAGATGTCAACTTTGAACTGATTAAGGTAGAAGGAAAAGTTGGTGGAGAATTGGAAGATACTATCCTTGTCAAAGGTGTTGTTATTGACAAGGATTTCTCTCATCCACAAATGCCCAAGGTAATAGCTTTCATTCAACTACAAATTTAAGAATATTGTTTTGTAAAAAAAAACCAAGATTTTTAATTTTCAGCTTTTACCAGTATCTTCTGGAATTTGTTCTACCAAGGTGGCAAAACTTTCTAACTATTTGTAATTGCCTCCATCTCCAAACTCTGTGTGATGGAATCGTTAAATGATAGTGTTTGGGCTGAATAAATTTTATAATGTTTTACTTCCCCTTGTTAATTACTTGTCTTCTTGAGGGTCCTTCCTTTCATTCCCCTCTTTTTGTAGGTACATTTACTGTTTGGAATAAAATATGTTAAATTTAGTCTCTTTAGTTTCTTCTTATCATCAAATGTTTGATTGTTTGAATTTACGTATATACTTTTTGTTTAGCTCTCCAGTTTCTACTTATTATTGTGACATACTGTATTTTTTTTTCTTGGGGCAGGGTTAGCAAGAACTATTTGCGATCGAAATGGTATTTACTGTCAAAATGTTAATCGAAATAGGAAAAAAAATACCAATTTTTAGCTCTCTTTTATTGTTATTTTTTTGTCTTTAAATCAAATCTTTGATAGTTTGAATTTACATAGATGCTTTTAATTTAGCACACCAGTTTCTACTTATTATCTTAACGTTATATTTTTTTTTTCTTGGGGCAGTGTTGGCAAAAACTGTTTGCGATCGAAATTGTATGTACTGTCGAAAAACTTCATATTTTTAGCTCTCTTTTATTATAATTTTTTTTGTCTTCAAACCAAATCTTTGGTGGTTTGAATCTACATAGATGCTTTTAATTTAGCACTCTAGTTTCTACTTTTTATTTTGACATGTTCTATTTTTTTTGGGGGGGGGGGGCAAGGTTGGCAAAAACTGTTTGCGATCGAAATGGTATTTATCGAAAAAAAATGCTAATCTTTAGCTCTCTTTTATTATTATTATTTTGTATCTTCAAATCAAATCTTTGATGGTTTGAATTTACATAGATGCTTCTAGTTTAGCACTCCAGTTTCTACTTGTTATTTTGACATGTTGTTTTGACTGTTTGCGATTGAACTGGTAAGTATCCGAAGTGATTGATTAGTATATAAAATCAGCTACTTAATCCTTATATATAATTAACTATTTTGTTTTATCATTAATATGTTGCAACCTTCACTGCTTCATTACTCTACTTCTCCCCTGTTGGCATAATGGATTTGTGTGATAGAAATAGCACTAGAGTACTCTGGCTCAGGAGAAGTTGGTGTTACGGAGTGGATTTAAATAATTGAAACACTCCCGTGCTCTAATTTTTGCTGTAGGTCTTTTCCCGAAAGTTTATTTATGCATAGTTTTTGGTTTCGTTATTTTTTTTATTATTATTATTATTATCTTTGTGAAATATTTTGCATTCATGTGTATATGACGTACAATGCCACTTGAAATTTAGAAAAAGCAAAACAGTATTGTAGTATAAAAAAAAGAAAAAAAAACATCAAAATGAAATAAGTTAAAATGCAACTATGCAATGTCTAACCTACAAAAAAAAACAAAAAAAAAACAAAGAGTTGTTTTAATTGGGATAAACCCTAGGAACTTGGGGCCCTAGAAAAGACAAAATAGGACAGTTAGCTGTTAAATTTTCAGCTTTGTAACTTTTATAAACCGTCTTCAAAGGGTGGATAGGTAAACCTAATGAGGTTTGCTTCATTTTTGATGTTATACTTTTACTCAGAAAATAATACTTATCGTAAAAACAAGATAAGTTTATTTTTTGGTATTAATTTGTTATTGATTATAGAATAAGCATTACGAGACAACTATTGCGTATGTGACGAAATTATGTATATTTGAAATAATTATCCCTTAGCTTCTGTCAATCTTTTCTCTTAAAAAGATAAGAAAATCCATAATATCTGAGAAGCCCAAAAATATGTCCCATTGCAAAGGGACCCAACCATTGGAATTTCTTTCTTGTGTGAAGAACTGTGGGATAAAGCAGAAGAGCATAAGCAGACTTTACACGTAAGTTATATGCTTAGTGTACCGTAAATGACAACAGTGTATATCAGAAGTCAGTACTTTCTTTTATGAATGAACAAACATAGCAGATACTGCTCGTCATAATAAAAATAAAATACCTCAAATTAAACAATTAATAAATTTTAAATATTTGCATAACCAAAAAAAAGGATTCTGGGGAAATAAGCCTTGTTAATATTTTTTAAATCACAGGGTTAGTTAATTTAGCACCTTGCCGCAGGATTACACCTAAATAAATGAGACTGATGTTGGTAATGTTTTCAATCACTTATTTTAGCTATATGTTAGTGTTCAATAATCCGTTTCATAATCTGTGTAGAATTTCTAAACATATGGCTTGTTTGTCTTTTTTCTTTTATAAAAGGATTTATTGTTGTTGTTTGTAGGAGCTAAAAGATGTGAAGATTGCCATTTTGACTTGCCCCTTTGAGCCTCCTAAGCCAAAGACTAAGCATAAGTTGGACGTAACGTCTGTTGAAGACTATAAAAAACTTAGGAAGTATGAACAAGAGAAATTTGAAGAGATGGTTAATATGGTAAGTTTGGACTCTTCAATAGAGCTAGGTCGTAACTGAGTAAATGCTCTTAAGCATGTTTTGGCATGTTTTACTTGCTATAGTTTTTTGAAATAAAAATTTACGTTAAAAAAAGAACATTTTTTTTCAACTGAAAGCAAGGAGTAACATTAAAACTTCAGACCAAAAGAAATTATTCCGTATATTAGGGGTCCTCAATCCCTCGCTCTTTACACTAAAGTTTTTTAGTACTTTTAAAAGAGATTCTTAATTTAATTAAACGGTCCTTGTGTTTCAGGATTTTGTTCTTAAAGAATCGGGATGAAAGTCAAACTTAGAAAAAAACGCATAAGCATGCATCCATGATCTTTATTCTGACAAAAAATGCAAAATTTTGCATTTTTGTATATAGGAATATGAAACATCTACAGTAGAGCTCTCTAATATGCTGAATTTGATGGCATGATTTTCATATAAGATCACTTGACGTTTCGGGAGTGTTTTCCCGCTTTTTCAGAACTCGGCAACTTTTCTCAGGCTCGTAACTTTTGATGGGTAATATTAAACCTAATGAACATTATATATTTTGAATCAGCATAAAAATTCAATTTTTTTGTATCTATTGTTATCAAAACTCTGTTTTTTTTTATAGTTTCGGTTACAAATGATCTGACTACTCAGAAGGTAGAACATGCCAAAACTTATATCTCCCGTGTTCGTTCATAAAGCTATTAGATATAGGTAGCATTCCCATGACTTTTTGGTAATGTACCAAACACAAGGAGCTACTAAGAGGTACAGCTGCCCACTGTGCGAGCTTATTATCTAAATTCTCTTCACTTTTTCCAATTTTTTTTCAATAAGTCATTGTAGAAAAATGAGAGGCAGGAGTATGGAGCTAGACATGTTTTTATTTTGGGTACATAGAAATAACGGTGGAACAGAATAGTAATATCTGTAACTAGGATTGAGTGATGCTTTGAACTTCTGAAGGGGTGCAATTGAATTTTTGAATTTGAAACGATTGATTTTGATTTAAAAGTTTATTCTTCTTATTAGTTAGAGACCCTATGAACTCTTCCCACTTTGGCCTTTATTTGTCGTCCAAATACTCCTTCTCTTTTTGTGGATTATTTGAAAAAAAACTACGTTTTCTAAAGAGATAAAGAGGCTGAGTTACAATGTCTAACCTTAACACTTACAGTGATGAGGAGGCAAAGTTAGGGGGCTACAATCACGCAAATCCCCCGATTTCTCATCATTTAAATATAAAAAAAAAATTCTTTAAACTTAAATTAAGGATCAACATTGAAACTTAAAACGAACAGAAATTATTCCGTATATGAAAGAGGCTGTGCCCTCCTCAACGCCTCGCTCTTTACGCTAAAGTTTGACTTTCTCACAACTCTTTTTTTAAACAATAAAAACTTTAGCGTAAAGAGCGAGGCTCTAAAGTTGGGGGGCTGCCGCCCCCAAACCCCCGCTCTTGAACATTCTTGTGTTAAGGCTTTTAATTCCTGAATACTCAAATCACGTCGTACAGGGTGCCTCCTAATCCCTGTACGTTTTAAGGTTCGAACTTGTGACTCAGCCTCTTTAACAGCCCCCAACTGTGCCTCCTAATCCCTGTATGTTTTAAGGGTCGACCTTGTAACTCAGCCTCTTTAACTCTTTAGAAAACGTAATTTTTTTCAAATAATTTAAAAAAGAAACTGAGTTTCTTTTCAAAGTATATAAAAAAGTTGCTCTGATGGTGAATCGAACCCGGGTTTTCCGCCTGAAAGTCTGGGATATCACCCGCTGGACTATACAAACACAATAGTTATTGTTGTTTAGCAAAGTGAACCTATTTTCGACGCAAGCAAATTCCCAAAACTCTTGATATGTTGTTTTTAGAAAACAGGGAAGGAGTGATCAGATTGAGCTGAAACTTCGAAGATAAGCTCCCAGGCCCCATAAAAGCTCATCCTCTAAATTTCAGTCCAATCAGACCACGATAAAGGGGGGGGTGTGGTGGGAAAAATTAACATGGGCTAATATAGGAAAACGAGGTTTTTCGTAAATGTAAATTCGGGGGATACTTTTTTCGGTCTGAAAATATCAAAAGGCCCTAACAGGTCGAATTCTGCTTCGAATGAGTCCTCATTCAACCGGATCCGGTGCCAACTGTGGCCTGTAGGCGTGGCTAAGAAAAAAAAAAAGAAATGAATTTTCATTGGCTATATTTGTTTTTTTTGAAAACAGGGAAGGGGTGATCTGACTGAGATTAAATTTCGAGGATAATCTCCTGGACTCTAGAAAAGCTTGACTTCTAAATTTCATCCCGATCTGACAATGTCAAAGGGGGGCTGTGGTGGGAGGGTCCAAACTTCCGGCCCAGTTTACCCCATGAAGATAAAGTCGGAGGAGGATGAAATTTTGCAAGTTTCTTAGTTTGAGCTTGGGCTACAAAATGCGATTACCGCCGTCTCTCTGCGACCTCTAGGACCTGAAATCGCTTAACATTGTGGTGGGTCGCCTCTTTATAGAGGCACAAGTGTGCCTCCTTGATTTCCTTAATTATCATTTACAATAATTGTACAAAAAAAGTTTAATAAAAAAACAGGTGAATTGTATGCAACGTATAAATTTTTTTGGGGAAATTATAAATATCTTAAGATTTCAACTGAGAACTTCAGTGAAACGTAGGATATTCACCCACCCAGAATTTTTATGGTAAGGGTGCACATTTAGTAGCATTATGAGGGTGTGGAACTGCGCATAACTACCGCCACTGCTTCCATGTCGTGACGATGAAGCAGCATGGGATTAATTATTTGGGTTACTGTTCTCATTCTACTCTCGTCTTGAATAGTTTGGCCTTTTTTTTTTTTGACTTCTGGTTTTGGTTCTTGTTACATTTATATCAAAATCAAACAAAATGAAAAAAATGTCATAAAATATACCCGATACTTTTGTTATTTTTTTTGTAATAATACTTATCCTGTGTACGAGAAGCACGAGAAAGCGTAAAAGAATATGCTGCAACTTTACAGAGGCTTAAAGCTTTAGCTATTCAGGGATGTGGCATTTTTCTGTCATGGCAGAGCTATCTAAAAGTTGTCTTTATCATTACTATCATATCTGTCCACAGGAAGTATTCTATGCCCTTCTCCCTCGCAGTACCGGTTCAAAAAACTTCTCGAAAAATTTTGGAATAAAATATGTATTTTCTTTCTTAGAAGAAGTCTTTTGATACTCCCCTGACATCTTGAGTGTTCACCTATGAACGTTTTATTTTATTTTTACTCTTTCATTTTAGGTCAAAGACGCTGGTGCGGGCCTCGCTATTTGTCAATGGGGATTCGATGACGAGGCTAATCATCTCTTGCTTCAGAAAAAGTTACCTGCCGTTCGTTGGGTTGGTGGACCAGAAATAGAGGTAATTTTGATAAAGGAAAAAGCTATTCTATTTAAAAATTTTATTTGTTGGTTAATTTTTACTTGTCTTATGTAGAATTTATGAAGAGCTTTTGGTCACAAGAATATGCCTATTCTCCCTCTAAAGGAATTTTCCATATAAACCTTGGAACAGTTGATTTGACAGGAGAACCTGTGGCAACTTTACTTGTATTTCCGCGTCACAGCAGAATTGCTCCCAATAAGATAGGGATGCCAAGGACTATGAATGGTCATCAGAGTATTTATAATGTAGCCTGTCGTCTGAACTGATATCGTTCATGGTTTATGGTTTTGCACACAAGACATATTAAAACTAATGCCTGTATCCAACTCGAAGAATGATTCTTCTAAAAATGTCTTATCATGCTAATGGCTATTGGCTGTTTTCAGGTATAATGTTGAAGCATAAAACATTATTATCATTCTAGAAATTACATTTTACCCTGACCAGTTGGATAGGGCAATCGAACAATGTCCGAAGCCATCCTGACCTAGTCCAATTTAATGCTTAAAGATTTTAGCGTCAAAGCACTCAGTTTACTCTTTACTTTTTGGTCATAATGATATTCCCTTAATATATAGAATTATTATTGCAATCACAATTTTTTTTTTTTTTTTTTTTTTTTTTTTTTTTTTTTTTTTATGCATTTTGACGAAGTAAAGTGCACCAATAGGTTCTCTCTACTCAAATTGTTAATCAAATACCAGAAAATTCTTGAATTCTTTTTTGCATCACTTGGTTGATGCATTAAAATTTGAACCAGAAATAAATTTTCTTTTATAATATTCTCTGCTGTATGTTGTGGACTTGTTCAAATTGGTCTCTGGGCGGTTCACTTGTCTGTATTTAAAAAATAACAAAGCAAGGCCATCCGCTCTGTTGTTAATTACCGATGACGTCTTGAAGCTCACAGTACCAGATTTTGATGTTCCTTCTTCTTTCTCTTCTTCTACTTCTTTTTCTTCGTCTTCTTCTTCTTCATGATGGAAACTTAATTCTAACAAGGTTCGATTTAAGATTCAAATGTTGTTTAAATCTTTCTCAATATAAAAGAAGTGTATAAGTAAATCCTTGTCCTCTTAGCATTTTAACAATTTAATTGGTCCTTTAAAAAATAGCGTTTTACATCCTGATTTATAAAGATAACAGTAAAACGTATAACAGTATGATTTAGAAACATAACAGTAATACACACTAGAAGAAGGGAGGCCAAATTCATTAGGTTTTTGGAGAACCACTGGATTGTTTCTTTGAGTTCTTTGTTTCTAATACCCAGACCTGCTAGGACTTTCGTTTGCATTGGTATTTTTACAAATCAGTCCCCCCACCCCAGTTTTGGGTCCTGATTGCCCTGATTATGTGCTCAATTGGTTTGTGAGAAGTAGCTATTAGCGTGAATACAAAACCCCCAAAAGACTCAGAAATGATTGATTGATGCCATTACCATTAAAATTTTTATTGAATTTTCCCATCCCATAGGATAGTCTTGCTATCCTATTGTGCCCTGCTTGCTTTCCTTTCATACCTCTGTGATAGAAACCCTTTTGCTCACGTTCGTTCGAATTAATAATGCACCCTCAAGGATGGCAAGATGCTATGTGGTGCGGAGGATGTTCAGCGGTTTTGGAAAGATACAGAAATTCATGCTTAGCAATGGTTTTCCAAATGCTACTGTTTGTGAACAAAGTGGTTCGACCCCATTCAGTATAGGCAGGGGCGTTGAGAGTAGAGGGGTTGCCTGGTTCTAAAGAATACCTGGAATAGGGCTCGGGTATGAAAAATATATAGTTTAGAGAAAATAAAAATCATATTTTTAGTTCTACTTTGAAAACAGGGACAGCAATAATTAGAAGAAAAATTCGCAAAAGATGGGCATATGCTTAGGCGTTACTTGCAATGGCCAATCTGGAAACATCAGTTTTATTAATATTTCCGTGAAAAACAGAATCTTTGGGATTCAATGTGAGGTAGTCAAAACAAAAGCTTTAAACAGGGTGGGACGGAAGAGGTTTTTTTTTATCAGTAGGCCAGTCTGAGGCACCCAAGTCTTGCAACAACTTTGTAGCAGTAGTACGTGCTCAATGTTTTACAAGGCTTCTCTGGATTTACTTTTACATTGGATTAAATGTAGGCTGTGGTTTAAAATATGCTCTAATAGCCTTTTCTAATGATTTTTATTTTGACCAGTGTTTTTGGAATTAAGGCGATATTAGGCTGGAATAAAAAAAATGTAGCTTTTGATTGAACGATCAATCGAGATCCTGATAATTTGGAGACTTTACGAAAACTTCCCTTTGCGAAAACTTTCGACAAGTCTTTAATTGAAGATACGCAACTTCTCTTACGATATTAGATAAAAATTAATTGCTTCTTTTTTATGAGTGAGCGTCAACCCTGCAACCAATCGTAATTTTAGGCACTTGCTGACTCTCACCAAAAAATTTAAAAATTTCTTATTGCCTGTGTCACCTTAAAGTGTAGCTCAAAAGCGATTATGTTCGTTGGGATTTGGAACTAATTTGAAGTTTAAACCCACGTTTTTTTTATATACGAGTCTTGCATCTGAGCCACGAAACACAACAAGAATGAGTCATTTGACTCATTCTATGAGTCTACACACATAGGCCCATTAGTTTGGAACTCGACTCTAGATTTTGTTCGTCAACCTGAAAGTGTAAAATAACTTTAAAATCGCGTTAAAAAGTTTTTTCCTGGGATTTGGTAACGGTAAAGATTCAAGAGGTTTTTTCCTCATATAGGGATTTTTTTTTCATTTGATTTGTCTTAATTTTTTCTGTATATTTCGTGTGTTTTTCCTTTTTCCCTTTATTATTATTGTTGTTAGCCCCCCCCCCCATTTTTTCTGGAATTTGCAAGGTGAATTGGCATGAAGATGTCCAACCGGTCGCTTATTCGAGCATTTTTTCCTGCTTTAGTGGGACTTGTCGTCACATTGAGTTTTGTTAATTTGGATAAAGTCGTTTGAATTGAATACATAGTTTCGGAAGTTTAAAATTTGAGCTACTAATGAAAGTATGATAATTCTAAACTTTATCTTCCTTTGTTCTTTTTCTTTTTAGTTCTTCAAAAATTCCTTCTACTCCTTTTTTCAACTCTTTCAGTTCTTAAATATGTAAACATGCATATGAGATCAGGCTGGTATGAAGCTCCAGAAGTCCGGCAAATTAAATAATAAATGGTAAATGTTCTTGAGTGTTATTAAGCATTTAAGTTTTTAAACGGATAAAGAAGTTAAATGGAGATTTCAACCCTTCCAAAACATAACCTCCGATGAATGAAGTTATAAAAAAAAGTATAAATAAAGTATCATTTGTATAAAAAAAAGAAATAAATGTGCATTGTCAGTTTAATTTACACATACTGATATTTAGTAATCAAAATGTTAATATTATTTGATTTATTAAAGGTTTATACCTTTTCATATTTTTTTCAGTAAAGTGCAAATTTTGTTCTGGCCTTGGGAAGGCATAGGGGTTTTGAGCCCAACTTATGTTAATTTCTGCTCGTTTTGAGTTTGACTTGGTTATTTATTGTAATTTCTGTTCGTTTTGGGTTTCATTTATTTATCGATGCTGATTTGCGGTAGTTTCACGCTTGGTAGATTATTTGATTTTATTTTTGCTCATTTTTGGTTTAATGGAGTTCTTTACTTATCATTGAAAAACTTATTTTGTGGAAAAAGTTTTTTAAATTAATAAGATATAAAAACCATGGTGTGCCCTATCTTATTGCGAATTTTAACCGTCTTATTTATTTTTTTATCTTTTCAAATTACTTTCTTTGGGGATTGTTAATCTGTCCTGATCAGCTATTTTTTTTAAATTATTAATATTGATGAAATTATATTTAACGCGTATTTTAAATTATTTTTACGACAAGTTTTATGTTGTTTTAGCAGATTAATCATGTTTGATCTTATTCCACAAACTAAATTAATATTATAGCTTACTCGATTTGACCAAGAATTGAAATTAGAAATCGTATTGTAGTTAAAACTGTGATGTAGAATTGGTATCGGGGGAAATTTTGGCATCGTCTGCGGTATTAGTTCTAGCAACACTTAGTTCTAGCAGAATGGGTATAATTTTTTTTTCGTTTGGTAAGGCTGGTCTCTCATGAAGTTGTTGTTGCCTGTAGCCTAAACATTATCTTTAGAATGATTTCCACTTTTAGTATGACGTAACAAAAAAAAAAAAATGTATCGTTTTCCAGTTCTTCTTGAAAGTCACTGTTTATTTCATTTGCTGTTATACTTTTAAATTTTAGCTCATCGCCATTGCTACTGGTGGCCGGATTGTCCCTCGTTTTGAAGAATTAACATCAGCTAAGCTTGGTTCTGCTGGCTTAGTCCGTGAACTTACTTTTGGAACAACCAAAGATCGAATGCTTGTCATTGAAGAATGCAAAAACTCAAAAGCCGTCACTATCTTCATCCGTGGATCTAATAAAATGATTATTGAAGAAGCAAAGAGGAGTCTGCATGATGCAATGTGTGTTGTCCGTAATTTGATTCGTGACAACCGAATTGTTTATGGAGGTGGAGCTCCAGAGATTTCTTGCTCCCTGGCTGTGGTTAAAGAAGCAGATAAGGTTAGTTGGAAAGACTATAGGAAAGTTCTAGCAGGGTGAAGTTTACTTATCAGCCACTTTTAGCACTGGATGTAATTCATTTCTGAAGTCGGCAAATACCTGTGTTGTTTTGCCGTTTATCCATGCTATATACTTTTCTACTGATGGTGGGGGAGGTGGGTCTAGTTTCTCTTGTGCTTTCTGTTGAGATACTAGCATGGCTATTAGTGAATTACCCATTTTCATATTTGGTTAATTATTTTAAAAGACGTTCACATGCCATTCATTAGATAGTTGAGGAATGGTTTTATATGGTCAGCGTCATCTTCTTATACTCTCTTTTCCTGGGAGACAAATTCTGTGAAATTAAGAAGCCTTACAGTCTGGAAAGAGTTAAGTCACCTTACTAGATGCCTAAGCCTATTTTCTCGAGAAAAATCTCAGATGCTGTGTAGCACTTCTCAGTTCTGTTTTCTTTTTTGGTTACTTTTCCTTTATTTCCTCTTTTTTCTTAAAATTGAGGCTGGCTATTTTATCTGAATAGGAAATGGATTAAAATAAATTATATGTTGATTGCCCTACCGCTACGGAATGATTTTTTTTTCTTTTTTCTATACTGTTTAACTTCGATAAACTTAAGAAAACAGGTTTTTTATTATTTAAAAAAGTATTGGTTGTATGTATTAACTGTCAGTTAGGTTCATGCATTTGAGAAGGAAGGAGAATGGTAGTCAAAACTCCAGCCCCCCCCCCCCCCAAAAAAAAACCCAACAAAATATTAAGCTATTTATCACAATTTTCTATTATTTTCTTACAATTTTGCCTCATTCTTTGTTCGTCTTTTCTTTTTGTTTATTTCTTCATAGGAATAAATAAATGCTCACGTCTCTGGTACCTCTTAGACTACTGAGAACTTAGCAATATCCCAAGATTCACTAGCAAAAGTTCTAAGGCTTAAAAAAAAATCTCAGGGCATTAAATGATACGGATGTATATACTGAGACCCCACGCTCGGGACTGAAATCTAAAGATTCTGGGGAAAACCCCAAAGAAGTATAGCTTTGGTCTACTTCTACCTCCGAAGTCGTCTCAAATTTGTAAATGACAGTGGTTTCCCGATAATTAAAGACTATTTAAGAGTAGAATTTTGAGCGGTTTCGGAAAAAAAGGTCTTCGTATAGACCATAGAAGAATTCTTGAAATTTAGTCTTACTAGGTGTTTTCTCGTTATTTTTCAGTCCAAAATAAAGAAAAGACTTCAACCCCGCAGATTTAGAGGAACATTACTCTATAATGGCTTAACTTATAACTACTTCTTCTTTTTAGATAAAACTAGCAAACCGCCCCTAGTACTCGTCTAAAATAATGATTAGCAAGTTCTTATCATTCATAATACTTTTTAAGAATCTGTATTTCTCCTGGGAATGGAAGAGGGCTTAAAATCTACTATGGTAACCTAGGTGCTACTAAAATAGAGTTGAAATAGCGTAAAGAAAGGAGTTTTCGTGACAGTTCAGTCTATGAATGAAAAAGAATGAAACATTGCTGAAATTTTCTTATTGGATGGATAGCAGCAACTTATGTTTTTTTGTTATGTACGTTTGGCTGTGTACATTGATGTGTAAAACACAAACTTCGTCTCAACTTGGGATAGCTGGATCTACATCTGAATTAGAGTAGTTTGAGCCTTAAATGTAGTTTGAGCTGCATCAAGTTTATTTCTATATTTGTTCTTGATTAATGCATACCATGAAAATTCCCTTTCAACAATTACTGGTCTTTGAAAAGGCAGCACACACTTCAAGGCTTTATCACTGGTGCTTTTATATTCTTTCGTAGTTCTTGCCCAGAACTCACTAAGATTTGCATGTTCAAACTCAAAGAAAAGAACCACACGCAGGAAAGAACCTGTCAAAACTTCAATTAATGCCTCTTTATCTGAGATTCAAAAGTTAGTTGCTTGCTCAAAAAAAAAAAGCTTGATTGAAGGGATTTGAAATCTAGTTTTCTTCACAATTTCGCTCCTGAAAGTATTTCCTGATTGATATTTTAAGTGGTTTTAAGTGTGATATAACATCACATTTTGTTTCCTCTCATAGTTTCGACATTGTTCTACATCTGAAACTATGAAGTTTGTCAAAACTCTACATATCCAATTGGATATCCGTCTTTTTTCATACAAGCCCTCTGACTTTCTAGAAACAAAGCGGATATTGTATAATGGGACTTACCTTAATTCTGTTTGTAAACTAATTAAATTCTCAAATTCTTTTTTTTAAGTCGTGTTTTTACTTGATTTCGTATATTATATTAATTTATCTTTAACCGGTGTTTAATAAATATTGGATTTCTATTTCAGATTAAAAGTACCGAACAGTATGCGTTTAGGGCTTTTGCCGATTCACTTGAAGCTATTCCATTAGCCCTTGCTGAAAATTCTGGCCTATCGCCTATTCATACCTTGACAGAAGTCAAAGCAAGACAAATTGCTGAGAACAATCCTAATCTAGGTATCGATTGTCTGCAAACAGGAACACCAGGTAATGTGCACTATAACTTTTTTGCTTTTACCGGGCCAAAAAAGAAAGAATTTTGCGATTATTTAAATGAAAATCAGTACATTTTCAGTGAGAGCTAAGAATTCCCCCCCCCCCTCCCATGAAGAATAAGTGTTAGAAGAATCATATTCTTCAAATTACCGATTTTGTTTTGCTGAAAACATCCAATTTCGGTCTGTTTATAGCACTTTGAAAAAATAACTTGTAGTTCTTAGTTCGCATTTCATGTTTGCTATAAATATGTAGATAACCTTACTTACTTGTACTTGCAGCAGGACTCAAGTATCACAGTAGCTTCGTCATTGTAGTAAGCCCAGAGTCTCGGTCGCTCACAAGTGGCTCAATCAATTCGGGCCAGGACTTTTCCTATCTTCGTCTATAATTCTTGGAGCCACTGATTGGGTCTAGGTCAGCCTTCATACAGGCGAGCCATGTTTTCTGCTGTCCCCCATGTTACTTTTTCCATCGCGGATGAGGTTTACGTCTGAGGGCTTTATTAAAAAAGGTGTGGTGTGCGCGGCGAAGTGTATGGTCGAACCATCGGAGTCTTCTTTGTTCAATTATAGTGGTCAAATTAAGACGCTGATGGCAGATTTTGCGGAGTTCATCATTGCTGACTTGATCACGGAGTTTAATGCCAATGATTCTGCTTAGACATGAATGGTCAAATACGTTGAGGGTTTGAATGTCGGATTCTTTCAGAGCCCATGTCTCAGCCGTATAGAACGACAGACCGAACAAGGGCCTGATATATCCTTATTCTTGTCTTCAACAAGAACTTTTTTCTGGTTCCATAGAGATTAATTTAGCCGGGTGAAGACTCCTGTGACTGAAACAATTCTCTACTGAATTTCTGATTTGCATCCTCCTATTGGGTCTACCAGAGAGCCTAGGTACTTGAATTCAGGTATCTCGTCTATGGGTGTCTGTTCTAGTAAAATTGGGGAGTCTTGAGATGATATACCAGACACCATGACTTTTGTCTTCCGTGAGCTTATCTTCAGGCCGACCAGAGAGGATTCCTCAGGTACCTTCGATAGCATAGATTGGGCTTCTGGACGAGATTCAGCTAATAGCAAATATCGGCGTAGTCCAGATCGGTGATCACAAAATTGGGACTTACTTCTACGCCTGAAAAGGTCGTCATTGCTTTGGTCATAATCCAGTCGATTACGAAATTAAATAAGACGGGAGACAATATACATCCCTGTCGGACACCAAAATCAATTTTGAACATCGAGCAGAGCTCCCCAGTGACCTGAATTGGGGCTCGCGTATGCTGGTAATATGCTTGGATAAGTCTGACTATCTTGCCTGGTATTCTATCCTCCGTCATGGCCTTCCAGATTCCATCCCATGGAACAGAATCGCTGTTATAAAATCTATGAATAGAGACACTGTCGGTTTTTGGTGTTTTGCCCTCTGTTCAAGGGTTTGTCTTAAGACGAATAGTTGGTCGATTGTTCTCATGCCTTGGCGGAATACTGCTTGATTGGGCCTGGTCTTCACGTTGCGCTGGATACGAAAAACGATTAAGTAGCACTATGGCAAATATTTTGGAAGCAATACAGATGAGAGAGATCCCGCGATAATTTTGTCTTTAGCCCTTTTTTGAAGACCGGAAGAATCAGAATTAGAATCAGAATCATTTTAATGAAAACAGCTGTCATAGACGCATTAAAAAAAATGCACTAAAAGATGCTGTTTTTTACATGAAAACATTTTTACATGAAAACACTTCTCTACATTTTATTAAAAGCACTTGTAAAAAAAGGAACAAAGGAGTTACTAAGTCTGTTTCTGCGGCACGAGACGGGCATAAGTTTGCTTTTGCTTCTGGTATTTGCGCGGACAGGCATTTTAGGTGGTAATATTGTCCTATGTACAGGACTAGACAATAAAAACTGGCCAAAACAAATCATCACCTGAAAACAGCGATCGTGAAGGCTTGGTATATCAAGTGACTTCAGAGCGGAGCTGTAATCTACATATTTGTCGCAAAGAATGATCTTCACAGCTCGTTTCTGGATCCCCTCCAAATCATCACTTAAGTAATCTATGTGATGAATTTGTGGGCCCCAGACGGGACACGCATATAGAAGGATGGGTCGAATAAAAGTGAGGTACGCTGTTTTCAGCTGATACACTGGAAAACCTAGGCAGCGCATCGCCACCAATGTCCGCATAGCATAATGTCCCTTCTTAACCAGCTCTTGTACATGAATAGAGAACGAACAGTCCACACTAAAGGTGACGCCCAAGATAGTCGCACACGAAGCAGAAGGAAACAAAGTCGCGGGGTAGATAAAATCGCGTTTAAGTGGGTTGAACCTCAAAATCTTTGATTTATTCTCATTAATTTGAAGACTGTTCGCAGTACACTGTGATTTAAACTGATCGAAAAAATTTGGGTCGAACTGGGCTACAGCTTGCGAATCCTTTACGTGGTATTTAAGAAGCGCAGACAAATCATCGACGAATTTAAAACGATCGTCAAAGTCAGAAAGTACATAGTTGATAACAGCCAGGAAAAGAAGAGCTGCTAATTTGGTACCTTGCGGGGCGCCACATGTAATTTCCACCCATTCTGATTCAATATCACCGGGAAAAAGGGCGTACACTTTTTGATACCTGTGACGTAAGAAATCAACTACTAATTGGAGGATGTGCTTACGGGCACCCATTAACTTGAGATCCTGGGCGGCAAGAGGGTGCTTAATCAAATCAAATGCCTTTCGGTAGTCTACCAGAAGTAAATCTACAAACGAGCTTCCAAACTCCGACTATTCAACTACTAGGTGATAAAGCCGTACTAAATAAACAGACGTGCTGCATC
Organism: Artemia sp. Qi Xiang Cuo; assembly: GCF_049724085.1. Taxonomy (NCBI): domain Eukaryota; kingdom Metazoa; phylum Arthropoda; class Branchiopoda; order Anostraca; family Artemiidae; genus Artemia; species Artemia sp. Qi Xiang Cuo. Next base: position 27,357,923 of record NC_142814.1, on the reverse strand, counting down.
CCTTCAAGCAACCATACTGGAAGGGGTCAAGTGACGGTGAAATGTCCGTGAGAAGTTCACGATATATGAAAGATTCTGCAACTTTAGCAAAGTTCTGTGCGATCGAAATAGGTCTTAACTGATCACATGTCTTAGGTCCTTTAACTTTGGGTATTACGCGAACATAGGCTCGCTTCCAAGCATCGGGAAAGGTTTGTTCACTGAAGCACTGATTGATGATCGATGTCAATGGTTTGGCTAAAAACAAGGCATATTCACGAACAAGTTTGACCGGCAACTCACCAGGGTAGGAAGAGCAATTCGGTTTTAGTTTTTTAAGTTCTTTAAAAACAGCAAATTCGGTAAACTGTTTTATTTCGTCGGTTTCACAATCGACTAAGAGATCAACCAGTTCGGCCTCTGTAATTGAGGGGTAGGTGGAGTTTCCCCAATCCTGCGGAACCATCTCTTCTTCCCATATACGACAGGTTAGTTTATGCAGTCTGCTGACAAGTGCTGTCCCTCCATACCTGTGAAGCTCAGCCGGAATAGCATCAGGACCAGGAGCTGTGTTACTTTTCTGGGAATTGATTCTTGTATTTTCTTATTAAATGATGCTTCAATCAAGAGAGTACGCTTGATTGTTTTTCTAGTCTAAACCGTGTCGTATATTGTGACCACAGTATAAAGATATATCAGTAAGTTTACCGTAGATAATTTCTGGCTCTTCATTCTCGGTGCGAACAAACAGCTCCTCCCACTTGTTCTTGCATTAGCACGTACAAACAGCTCCTCTCATTTGATCTGCCATCAGCGGTCCAATTACCCCTGAACACGTATTTTGGGAGAAACTTTCTCAAAATGCCTTTGAAACCAACTTGAGACTTCGAAACCTACTTTTAATTCCTAAAAACATCTAATAATAACATTGCACTACTAATTACCGATTTTCATATATGTATTGGAATAAATTAATTTAAAATTAGATCCTTCAATATTTAGCGTTCCAACGTTGAAGCCAAGTTTCGCGTTCAAGAGAAATCTGACTTGTCTACCCGTGAAAAGATCTAATGTCGCTTATGTTTCTACGTTCTCTGGAGCACTCGCACCTCGGTCCGGGTTTTTATAATGGGTGAGATAGGGAAAGATCATACTGCCTATAATTTACATACTGTGATAGTGACTATCTGTTAGTCACTGTTCAGTTTAGAGACAATTATACCTGCTCTGATTTGAATGGGATTTTTTTTTATTTATTATTTATTTATTTTTTGAATGGTCAAAACGCACAACTTCATAGGATTTCGGGGCTCCAATTGTTTTAGGCCGGGTGCTCGAAAAGAGTCCTCGTTCTTAGTATCGCTGTTCAACACATTGTCATTTTGGTTTGATTTCATTCATAAAACTCGTAACTAGATGGTTAGTGAGGACTAGAGAACGGGGTTACTTGCAACTCATATATAAGGTGCCATTAAAAATCATAATGCTTTTTGTCTACCATAAAAAGAGAAGAAAAATCTAAATCACAAGCCTTAGAAAATATAAAAACCAAAAAAGAAGTTCAGTTGCTATATCTTTTACTTCCGTGGTTTGGTCATGTAGTAGCAATTGTACATATTGTGTTTGATCCCTTTTTGTTTAAACTCCCTGATTATAGATTCTCTTCTTTTTTTTCATTTGTTACACCGTTATATTTCAGATTCTTTATTTTTCAACGTCTTGTTGAACTGTCGAAATATTTGTGTGATTGTTCTTCTTACAACCTTCAGTCATCGCAATCGGGCACGAACCGCTCTTCGTTTAGCCCCAGATGGTTGGTGGAGATCTGTGGTAATCTGTCATTCTTCATCATTAAAACTTGTCCTAGTCATCTCAACCTGAATGCAGACATTATTAGAAATCCACTGAAGTATTCGTAGTAGATATTAATAGTAGTATCCCTGTTACACAAAACTACCTTTTCTCTTCACAAAGAGGAAGCGAATGGGAGGGGCTCTGGGCTGCATCTTCTTGAGATTTTTCTGAAGGTCTTGGAGTTTTAATACTGACCTTGTGCAATAATTTTTCTTATCATTCGTTGGGATTTTTATGTTATGCATTAAATATGTACAAATTTCATGCTTCTTGTTGCTACCATGAAGGATCATCAGCAATTTATTTACTCTGAGTGAGCATATAATATCAGAATTCCATGGCAAAGCTTCCTTTAGTTTCTCACCATCTTCAATTTGCTAATTAGGTTACTTTGTGGTGGCTAACAAAGTCAATCACCATCAGATTCATTATCTATGGCTTTTTTATTGTGCTGTCAGTTTACCCTAAGAGACTGGCTCGTCTCTCGTGAAAGAGGTCATCATCTCATCTAGGAAAACCTTAATTAAACCACTGTATAAGAAAGGTGATATAAGTGAGTGTGGTAATTATCGAGGCCTTAGTCTGGTATCTGTAGGTAGAAAATTACTTAGTAATATGATACTCGTACTTTTTAGACTGAGAGATGCTGTAGACGAAGTTTCAAAAGGAGAATAGTCCGGTTTTAGTAAAGGTAGATGATGTGTCGACTAAATTTTCACTCTTAGGTTAATAATTGAGAAGTGCCTGAGATATCAAATACCTTTGGTCCTCGGTTTATGAATTATGAGCAGTCGTTCGATCTGTTGATAGAAGAGCTTTAGCAAAGGTTTTATCCTTGTATGGTACACCAGACAACTACATTAAAGTGATTAGTTTTACATACGAGAATAACACTGCTGCAGTTAAGGTAGAAAATGAGGTTAGCAGCTGGGTTTGTATTCAATCTGGAGTTAAGCAGTGTTCTGTTCTAACCCCCTTTATATGGATCATTTTGATGGATTTTGTCTTTAAAAGCACAGGAAAGGCAATGGGAGACCACGGAATCAAATGGAGAGGAATCATCTCCTGGACTTAGATTATGCTGATGATTTAAGCATCCTAGATGGAAGTGTGGGCAAAATGAATGAACTTTTAGAGGTTTTGCGAGTTCAGGGTGCTAGGATAGGTTTGAAAATAAATGTTAAGAAGACTAAGTCACTAAGGCTAGGAACAAGTGAAGATGAAAAGGTGACGTTGGCTAACGAAAAGATTGATCACGTGGACAGCTTAACTTATCTTGGTAGTATTATTAGTAAAGACGGTGGGAGCAGTGAAGATGTTAAAAGTAGAATAGCTAAGGCTAATTGTGTTTTTCCATAGTCCAAAAAAGTTTGGAAGAATAGGAAGATAAATCTACAAACCAAGATTAGAAAATTGGAAGCTACAGTGATGACAGTGGTCAAATATGTCTTTCAAGCGTGGGTGCTCCGAAAAGCGGATGAAGATTTGCCAGATGTTACCAGAGAAATGGCGTACATAATGTTCTGGGTACCCGGCTGACTGACCGTATTTCAAGCAGTATGCTGTATGAAAAGTGTGGTCCAATCCCGTTTTCTAGGGCTATAATGAGAGAAAGGAGGAGATGGCTAGGGCAGGTTCTGTGGATGAAGAATGGCTTATTGCCAAGAATTTTTGTTTTTGGCCAGTTATTTAGGGCTAAACGGAATACTGTTCGTCCGTGGTTGGGGTGAGAGGATTTCATAAACAAAGATTCAAAGGAAATGAGACTTCCTGGGGGGGGGGGGTTTAAAGTGGAAGGCTTTGAATAGATTGGGATGGAAGAGGAGCGTGCGTAGCTGTATTGACCTCGGACAGCTTGGTGCTGCGGTGAGTTGTTAGTAGTAGTAGGATCATCTTTAATCAAGTTTTTTTATAATTATTATTATCTTTTGACCAGCTTGAATTTTCGCTCCTATTGTTTTTTATCGTATCTAGATGGCTTTATGAATGGGCCCGTCCTCTTTAAAAAGAGAGATAGAATGGGAGGAGGTAAAGAGAGGGACTTTTGTTTATTCCTTGTTGTTTGGAACTGACGAATTCAAGGGTATTTGATGAATTGTTAAAACTTGCGAATTCGACTCAAAACAAGCGTTAATGCAGTTATAACAAATTATGATATGGAGGAAGACTTTGCTCTGTCCCCTGAAAAGAAGAAGAAATGAGCTAGAAGGAACAGATAATTCATCGCACTATTGTTTTTCTGAAAACGTTCAACTCCGTTCTGTTTATTTAATACTTCGCAAAAATAACTTTTATTGACTACGTAGCTTTTATTTCATGTTTGCAAACATCTTAATACGCTTCCTTCTTTCTTTTGCAATTGTCATATATATATATATATATATTGCCGTCTGATTTCATTCATTTGAACTTGTACTTAGGTGGTTCGTGAGGGTGGATGAGGGAGGGGTGGGGCTTATTAAAAATCTATGGTATGACTGAAATGTCGTGAATTAAAAATAAGAAGTCTTTCAAGTCTTAACCGTCAAGGCTATTTTGTGTAATTTTCTTCCAAGGGATGGTGTGACAGACCTTATAATACTAGACGGTACATATCGGTGATTGCGTTGGGGATTCGAGATAATTTCGGTTTTATGCGGGCACAATCTTTGTAATACTGTCTGACTTTGTTTAATCCTGTACGAAGCCCACATAAGGTTTCGTATTCTTTCCACAAAGACGCTAAGATATTGCTTACTATGGCGCTAATTGGTCTCTAGTATTGAAACGAAAGTGTCAACTGTTTGTGCTATAGATATCAAGTATTTTTTTTTTCAAAATATCAAGTTTGTTTTCAAAAATGAATTCTGATTTTTTCTTTTCTTTTTTCTAGACATGAAAGTCCAGCATGTAATTGAAACTCTTCACAGCAAGAAACAGCAAATCCTGCTGGCTACTCAAATGGTGAAGATGATTTTAAAAATCGATGACGTGAGGTCACCGGCTGATCGACTTTAAACATGCTTTATAGTTCTTGTTTTTTTTTTTAATTCCGCTTCCTGTATTTCTTTGGAATACATTTCACTTGTAACTACCAAATAGTTGTAACTTAAAATCTTGTTTATAACTTAGGTTGAAAAGCATCGTCTAACTATTACCTCTGCTGTTGGGTAATAATATTTTGGTTTAAAGGTGTGAGTTCTTTTACTGCTGTTACTACTAACACATCACAGATTAAGGCTGCTAGAGGCTAATACAGCAGAAAGCCGTTTCAGTTTTTTCGCTGTTATTACCTCAAGGGTTGTAAAACTTCAAATAACGCAACAATATTCTATTTAAATGCATTTTTTTAAGGTTTTTGCGAATCGGACACAAAATTTCCAGGAAGGGTTCCGGGATTCTTGTAGAAAAAAATTGAACTAACGTTATACTGAACACTATTCGTCACATTTCGACACTAAAAAGAACGACTAAACACACAAATATTGAAATTTCGGAAATCAATCCTATAATTTCTAGAAAAGAATTAAATGATCAAGATTTTCAAAAATGTGGAGGGCCAAAGCAGAATCAAAATTGTCATTTTTAGTTTCACATCTTAGGGACTTATCCATTGAAGTTTAGTATTTACATAGGTTCTACCGATGTAAAACTTCCCCCACGAACATGGGACCCTGTAGACACAACTATCCGTTATAGGGTGAGTTTTGCCCTTTCACGAGTAGAAAAACGTTCAACTTTTTGTTCATTTTTCAAGTGCTTTGTTCATTTTTTTCAAGTTTGTCGCCGAGTTTCAAGATGTGATGAATTATGGAATTTAGATGAAAGGTTTGTTTTCAATTGCCGGAGTAACTGAAGCAAGGGGGACAGGTTCCCTACTTTCCTGTTTTACCTTTTTTTAATTGTCTCTCTGATATTTTCAATAAGGTTAATTGGGTAGCCATTGCAAAATAGAATATCTTTAACATAGTTTAATTTAGATTTTACACTATTACGTGAACAGATTTACAGGAGGGTGGTTTGACGATAAATGTGGCTAACGATCATTATGGGTAGCGCTTCATATACAGAAAATTTAAGGTTTGGAGTATTTTTTATAATTAAAACATCCTAGAAAGGAAGCTTTCCTGAATCTTCCAGTTCTATTGTAAATTGAAGATTCCAGTCAAAAGTGTTCCAATGTACCAAAAAATCCTTTAGAGTCCTGTCCATGTTCCCAAACAGACAAAATATCAACGAAACGAAGCCAGTGAGTGTTTCAAGGGAAGCTATTCAAAACGGATTATTTTATGAATTTCTTTTAAAATGTGCCAAATAGGGAGACAAAACGGTTCCCATCGGTAGATCCATAATATGAAGAAAAATTTGTCTAGGAACCTAAAATACAATGAAAACTTGTTGCAAAGACGAACAAGCGTCATTATTGTGTCAATTTCCAAGGTCTTATAACCTGACCAAGCAAAATTTCCCTCTAATTTCCTTTGTAAGGTCTATTCACATTTATGGACTTCGAATGAAGTGTACATGGAAACTATATCAAAACTATATAAGATAGTTTTAAGATTTCTGTGTGCTTAGAAGAGTTTAGAAAATGATGGCCAATAACTTTCCTACACTTGTAGCTGGGGAACTATAACATGCTACGATGGGACGTAACGGAATATCTTTCTTATTGATTTAGGTAGAGCATAAAACAAAAACTTGAATAAAACGTTTATAACCAAAATTTTAAAACTAATATTTTAAAACCAAAACTTCAGAACTAATACTTTAAAACTAGAACTTCAGAACTAAAACAGTAAAACTAAAACTTATGGAATCAAAACCTAAAAAGTAAAACTTTGAAACTAGAACTTTAGAACTGACACTTTAAAAACTAAAATTTCAAACGTAAAATAAATTTCAAAGCTAGAACTTTAGAACTGAAAGTTTAAAACTAAAACTTTGAAGCCTTAAACTTCAAAACTAGAATTTCAAAGGCAAACTTTAAAACTATAAATTTTAAAATAAAACTCCTAGGAAATTCAGAATAGGTCCACCATGTAGAGACAGTGAGTGACCCCTGAAAATGCAGTTGTATGCCCCATAGCTACAAGAAAATATACCGATGTGTTAACGCTCCTTAGGAAGTTCAGTGTAGTTACACCAAGTTGCGAGGAGCCCTAAAAGAGATTGCGATGGCTGGATAGTGAAATATTTGCTGTCCACCCAATATAAAAAACCCTGCCTACGACCGATAAATATAACTACAAAATGAGATTGCAATTGCTGGATACAGAAATGTTACTTAGCGTCTCTTGGGAGATTCAGTGTAGGTACACCAAGCTGCGGGGAACCCTAAGAAAAAAGACTTTGATTGCTAGACAGGGAAATATGAATTCCTAGCCCCCCGCTATCCTGTAATATAAAAAATCCCGCATACAACCGTTAGAAATAGCGACAAAAGTAAGATTGCTGTTGTTGGATAAGGCTGTGTCGCATAGCGCCCCTTAGGAATTTCAGTTTAGGTACAAAAAGTTGCAAGGAACCCACATAAAAAGATATTACGGTTGCTGGAAAGGAAAATAACCGCTAAAAATAGCTACAAAAAGAGATTGCGATTGGGCGAAAGGTCAGTGCGGTATGTCTGTTAGTTTTTAATAACAAGATGTAATTCAATATATCTCGTCCTCTCTCAGAGGTAGAGTTTGAATAAAACGCTGTTTTAAAATAACTGTATCGGCTGAAACAGCAGTCTCTTTGTATTTCTAAGAGAAAATAGTAAGGTTGGCGCGTGGTTGGTCCGTATTTCCCGCTGGTGTCATAAGCCCTATAGATACAAGAAAATATACCAATATTTTAGTGCCCTTTTGGAAATGAATTATAGGTACAGCATGTTGCGAGGTGCCCGTAAAAGAGAGACTGTGATTGGTGGATAGGGAAGTATTCGTTTCTAACCCTTGCTGTCCCACAATAACAAAAAAACGGTAGAGGGCACCAACAAAATTTCTGTATAAGTACACAGAGGAATGAAGAACCCCTGAAAATGTGGGTCCCTATGAAATTCAATATGGGTAAACGAAGTTGCGAGGAATCCGTAAAGAAGTCGCAATTACTGGATAGGGAAATATCTGTTCCTACCCCCACCCCCGCTATCCCACAGTATAAAAAAAACGTAGAGGGCCCCTAGAAAACTCAGTATAGGTACAGTGAGGAACGAGGAGCCCCTAAAAACGCCGTATAGGGCCCCTAAGAAATTTAATTTACGTACACCATGCTGGGAGATCGAGTAACCTCCCGCAATGCGATATGAAGTGACCATTCCCAGCAGCATGGTATGTAGAAAAGTCTATTCTGAAGGTTGGCTTTTGTTTTGATTCCAATAGATTCCCAATCATCACAAATCCAAGTGTCAATATAGCTTCATTTTTAGTTGGTAAGATTTGATACACAGAAAGTTGATTTTGTCGACCTTAAGATGCCGGAAGCGAAGTGTCTGTTTATGAAAATAGGTGACTGCTTGTCTACCTCTGAGACAGACAAGCAAAATTGTAAACTGTAAAACAGACAAGCAAAAATTGTAAATTGTCATATGTTTACGATAATTTTTTTCCCCTGAATTCATGGAAAATAAAAAAATGTTTTGTTTACTATAAATAATGACTTTTTACTACTTCTTACTAGATTTCGGGAAATTTACTAGATCCTCTAAATTTACTAGATTTTTTTAAACTAGATCTAGTAAAATCCTACTGACGGTGGCAACCCTGCGCCTGACTTTATTCGCTTTTCTACAACTTTGGTTTTGTATAAACACCATTTAGCATCAAAATTATTAAGAAGATGTAGCTCAGTGGTAGAGCACCTGCTAAGTGTGCGGGAGGTCTGCGGTTCTATTCCGCTCTTCCCCCTTTTTTGATTATGGTTCCAAGCCTTAAAGGTCTTTGACTGAAACTGCATTTTTACAATAATATATAGTTTTAAAACTAATAATGATATACAAAGTGACAAAACTTATAAACGGTGCTCAAACAAAGGAACTTTTAAAAATAACTTCTTTTTGGTATATTTCTTTCAAAACACGATTGTTAAAAAAATTAAATAAAAACAAAATCTTCCTTTCACCTAGATTTCAGAAAATACATTTTGACCACCACCCTCTCCCCCTAAGATTTTCGTAAAATGTTTGCCAATGCTTTAGAAACAGATCGTACTGTTTCTAAGGCATTTCTTAGCTTTTATAAAACTACCCAACTTTTTATATTCTTTAAACTTAATGGATACCGAGGACATATTCAAAATCAGCATAAACCAGGCTGTTGCAATTTGGCTAAGAAACGCATATCCCCTGAATTTTCTTTTTGTAACAGTAAATTACCCAGGTCAAATTATGAATAAACTATCTTGGGTTCTAAGCATACACTCCCACATATCCATAAATTTGACCCCGGGCATAGGCTACTGAAGGTGTCGTTTATACATAATAAAATGTTATTATTTTATGTTATGAATGATCTAAAGCGTTTATAAGTGATATAAAGGGATTAGAAGGGACCTAAAGCGTTATAAAAGATCTAAAGTGCATATTAGCGATCTAAAGCATTTATAAGCTATATAAAGGGTTTAGAAGTGACCTAAACCCTTGTGAAGGTCAAAGCGTCTAGGTCACTTCTAGTGACCTAGAAATGACCTAGACGCTATAAAAGACCTAAAAAGCTTATTAGCGATCTAATAAATGACATAAAGGGTTTTGAAGTGACCTAAAACATTATAAAAGACCTAACGTGCTTTTGAGCGATCTAAAGCGTTTATGAGCGATCTAAAGGGCTTAGAACTGACCTAAAGTGTTATAAAAACCTAAAGTGCTTACGAGCGATCTAAATAGTTTTAAGTGATGAACAGGGTTTAGAAGTGACCTAAAGCGTTATAAAGTGCTTGTAAGCGTTCTAAAGCGTTTATAAGTGATTCAAAAGGTTTAGAAGTGACTTAAAGTGTTATAAAAGACCTAAAGTGCTTATGAGAGATCTAAAGCATTTATAAGAAATATAAAGGGATTAGAAATGACCTAAAGCGTTATAAAAGATCTAAATTCCTTATAAGCGATCTAAAGTGTTTATAAGTAATATAAAGCGTTTAGAAGTGACCTAAAGTGCTATAAAGACCTAAAGTTCTTATGAGCGATTTAAAACGTTTATAAGTGATATAATGGGTATAAAACTGACATTAATAAGTGATATAAAGCGTTGTAAAAAACATAAAGTGCTAATTAGGGGTCTACAGTGCATATAAGTGTTTTAAAAGGCTTAGAAGTAACCTGGAGACTTATAAAAGACCTAAATTGCTTATGAGATTTTTAAAGCGTTTATATGATAGCAGGGGGATTAGAAGTGACCTAAAGCGTTATTACAGACTAAAATACTTTTAGGTGATTTAAAGCGTTTATGTGTGATATGAAGGGTTTGGAAGTGACCTAAGGCGTTATAAATGGCCTGAAGTGCTTATGACTGATCTACAGCGTTTATTAGTGATATAACGCTTTAAATAGCTCATAAGCAAGTTAGGGCTTTTAAGAGAATTTAGGTTACCTCTAAGCCTTTTATAACACTTATATGCACTTTAGACCGCCAATTAGCGCTTTATGTCTTTTGCAATGCTTAATATCACATATAAATGTTTTAGATCGCCCATGAGCAGTTTAGGTCTTTTATAACGCTTTAGGTCACTTCTAAACCCTTTATTTCGCTGTTTAACGCTTTAAATCGCTCATAAGCAATTTAGGTCTTTTATAAGGCTTTAAATTATTTCTAAGCCTTTTATAAAACTTATAAGCGCTTTAAACCGCTTATAAAACGGTCATAAGCACTTTAGCTCTTTTATTACGCTTTAAGACACTTCTAAGGCTTTTAAACCCTTTAAAACGCTAAAAAACAATCATATGTACTCTATGTCTTTATAACACTTTAGGTCACTTCTAAACCGTTTTAGATCGCTCATAAGAACTTTCTTTTTTTATAACGCTTTAGCTTACTCCTAATCCCTTTATATCACTTATAAACGCCTTAGATCACTTAACGGTTTAGACAACTCATAAGCTCTATATGTCTTTTATGATGTTTTATATCCCTTATATACTTTTTAGATCGCTCATAAGTACTTTAGTTCTTTTATAACGGTTTATTCATTTCTAAACCCTTTATTTTACATATAAATGCTATAGATCACTCCTTATAAACGCCTTATATAAGAACTAAATAGCTTTTGAGCGATTTAAAGCGTTAATTAGTGATATAAAGGGTTTAGAAGTGACCTAATGCGTTATAAAAGACGAAAATGCTGAATAAAGCGCAACAAAAGACCTAAAGTGCTTATGAGCGATCTAGAACATTTATAACTGATATAAAGCGTTATAAAAGACCTAAAGCGCATATGAGCGGTCTAAAGCGCTTATAAGTGCTATAAAAGGCGTAGAAGTAATAAAGCCGTATAAAAGACCTAAATTCCTTATGAGTGATTATTAAAGCGTTATAAAAGACTAAAATGCTGTTAAGCAATCTAAAGCGTTTATACGTGATATGAAGGGTTTAGAAGCGACCTAAAGCGTTATAAAAGACATAAAGTGCCTGTGGGCGTTCTGAAGCGTTTATAAATAATATAAAGGGCTTTGTAGTAACCTAAAGAGTTATAAAAGACTTGTAAATTTATATGCGCGATTTTAAGTGTTTATAAGTAATATAAAGGGTTTAGAAGTGACCTAAAGCGACATAAAATCCCAGAAGTGCTAATGACCGATCTAAAGCGTGTATAAGTAATATAAAGAATTTAAAAGACTAAAATAATTTTATGAGCGATCTAAAGTGTTTATGAGCAATACAAACGGCTTAGAAGTGTCCTAAAACGCTATAAAATACCAAAAGTGTTTATGAGTGATCTAAAGCATTTATAAATGATAGAAAGGGTTTAAAAGGAACTTGAGCCAAAGTGCGATCAAAAGCGTTTATATGAATTATGCCAGTCGACAGTTAATTATAACATACTAGTTCACCAAAAAAATTAGGCCCGAAGCGTCAAAAAAAGTGACTTTAACCACAAAATGACAGAAATTAGTGACAAAAAGCGACAAGTCCAAAAGAAGTAGCCTAAACCGTTAAAAAAGACCTAAAGTGCTTATGAGAGATCTAGATCTTTTAATAGTGATGTAAAAGGTTTAGAAGTGACCTAAAGTGTTATAATGGACCTAAAGTGCTTATGAGTGATCTGAAGCAATTATAAGTGATATGAAGGGTTTAGAAGTGATTTAAAGCCGTAAATAATACTTAAAGTGCTTATGAGTGATCAAAATCGTTTAGAAGTAAAGTAAAAGGAACAGACGAGACCTAAAGCATTTAAAATACCTAAAGTGCTTATGAGCGATCTAAAGCGTTTATAAGTGGTATGAAGAGACCTAAAGCGTTATTAAAGACCCAAGGTGCTTATGAGTGATCTAAAGCGTTCATTAGTGATACAAAGGGATTGGAAGTGACCTACAGTGTTATAAAGGAACTAAAGTGCTTATGAGATATCTAAAGCCTTTATAAGAGATATAAAGGGATTAGAAATGAACTAATGCGTTACAAAAGACTTAAAGCTTTATAAGAGACCTAAAGTGCTTATGAACGATGTATAGCGGCTTAAGGGATATAAAACAGCATAAAATACCTAAAGCGCTTACTGTCAGCAACCTCAGTCACCAGACGCCACCACAACTGAAGAGATTCCCCATACAGATACTCCAACCACACCACTGAGTCTATCAGAAACAATGCCTACCCCTGTCCCTAGAACACCAGATGAAAACCGTCTGAAACCCTTCACTTGTGTTCATAGCCCAACATTTAACAGGCCCATACCTGTACCAAGCACCAGTCACGTGACCCATACAGAACTCCATGATACCCCCTACATAACCCGTACCAGTCGCGCTGTGAATCCAGTCCAGAGGCTTAACCTGTGAAATGTTAATCCGTTAATTAAATGAATACCACCACCCCCCTGTTTCAAAATTGAAGTGAAAATTGTGAAAAAAAAAGAAAAAAAAAAAAAAGGGGGAGCGAGCCTAGCGCCTCCTCATAAAGAAATATAGTAATGTATTATGGTAGTGTGTTTAGTATTTAAAAGTGGAATTTGTTTATTATATTTTGTACCAGCTCGCTATTTTGGAAAGGAGGAAGGATGTAATATTCTTACCTTTCTGTTCTAGATGACCTGGGTTTCTATTTCAATTGAATAAACATTGAGACTTTCTACTATTGAAAAATAAAATAAATCGAAACCAAGCTCGGACTCAGATCGACTAACGATACAATTCGATCAAAAAGTTGACGACCTGCATGCTCTAATTAGGGTTGCCAGAAAGTCAAACAAAAAACAAGCCTGAGCCTCTGAAAAACAAGCCAAAATACGCCCGAGCCTTTAAAAACCAAGACTGCCATCATGGTCAGTTCCTAAAGTTCTAAAATTGCCCAAATTTGTGTGTTTCACAACAATTTTCGGTCAAAAAATTTTTTTGGCGTGTCGCGGTTTGCGCCACGACACGCGCATGGTCCGATAAGTGTAGTTGGATTAGTTCTAGATCAGTTTTTTTGTCCGGTTATTTCAAACTTAGCACCAATCTTTCGAAACAAATACGGGAAAAAAGGTGGTCCTAATTAAATCAAACTTCACACAAATCGATCAAAACAAATACGGGAAATGCAGTCCAAACTTTTTGTTAATTCCTTAACTTCTTTCAAAATCCTCATCATTTGGTCAGTGACAAAATTGTACTACGAAAATGATACGAATTGAAGAACTTGCTACAGTGCTACACTTAATGAAATATTGCTAAAATAGTTCTTTCGTGCTAAAGTCAAAAAAAATTTTGCCCCTAGTATAATTCTGCTTTTACCTTGCTTGCTTACCCTCTGTTCATTTTGCTCCACTTTCAGGGAAGAACAACGATTGATGTGATCTACCAAAATTCATCTGTTTTTAGCTGCAGTTTTATGCGTCATAATGGTTAAACAGCTGTGAACTCTTTTTATTAACTTTTAGAATTTAATATGACTTATTCCAATGAATACGCTAGTAACAACCACAAGCCGAAGACATACAATATCTTTGCTTTATTATCGCTAAAAAATTTTGGTACACGTTATTTGGTACAGTTGCAACGCAATATTTAAAGATAACTTTATGATTATAGTATGGCCTCAAAAAGAAACGTGAGAACTGGGTTAATACAAAAGCCTTCGTAATCCCAAGATGAAATAATACAGACAACTAAAAAAAAAAAAAAAAGAAAGGCAATAAGGCACTAAGAGATTTAAGACTCAAAGAAGGCTAGGATATTATCTAGATCGGCTAGATCAGTTGTTTGGTCAGTTTCTTCGACTTCACAAGCCTTATAAATATCATTATTGAAAAGCTGCATACACTTTGTAGGCTCAAACGTCGAGCAACTCGACATCACAGGCCTTATGAATATCACTATTGAAAAGAAGTTGCAATACAATATTTAAAGATAACTTTATGATTAAAGTAAGGCCTCAAAAAAACGTAAGAACGGGGTTAATACGAAAGCCTTCGTAATCCCAAAATGAAATAATACAGACAACTAAAAAAAAAAGAAAAAAAGAAAGGCAATAAGGCACTAAGAGATTTAAGACTCAAAGGAGGCTAGGATATTATCTAGATCGACTAGATCAGTTGTTTGGTCAGTTTCTTCGACTTCACAAGCCTTATAAATATTATTATTGAAAAGCTGCATACGCTTTGTAGGCTCAAACGTCGAGCAACTCGACATCACAGGCCTTATGAATATCACTATTGAAAAGAAGTTGCAATACAATATTTAAAGATAACTTTATGATTAAAGTAAGGCCTCAAACAAAACGTCAAAACTGGACTAATACGAAACCCTTTGTAATTCGGAATCGAAGTAATAAGCACAAATAAAAAATAATCACGAAAATAACACGATCTTAGATCAATAAGGAACTAAGAAATTTAAGACTCAAAGCAGGCGAGAATATTATCTAGATTAACAAGATCCATGGTGTGGTCAGATTATTAGACTTAAAATATCTCTATTGAAAATCAGTTTAAACAAAATATCTCAAGATAAATTTATTATTAAAGTCAGGCATGAAAAAAACGTGAGAAAAGATATAATAAAAAAGCCTTAATAATCACAAGATTAAAAAAAATGGACAGATAAAAAAAAGAAAAAAGAAAGGCACTAAGTTCAATAAGGCACATACAGATGTAATACTAAAATGAGGATACGATATTATCCAGATCGACTAGACAAACCCTATAAATATTACTATTTGAAAGCAGGTGCAACACAATATTTGAAGATAAATTTAAGATTATATTAAGGCCTCAAAAAGAAATGTGAGGATTGGGTTAACACAAAAGCCTTCGGAATCCCTTTATGAAATAATACAGACTGTTAAAAAAAAGAAAGAAAAAAGAAAGGCACTTAGATCCACAAGAAACTAAGAGATTTAAGACTCAAGGAAAGCTAGGATATTATATAGATCGACTAGATCAGTTGTTTGATCAGTTACTTCGACTTCACAAGACTTACAAATATCACTAATGAAAATAAGCATACGCTTTGTATGTTCCAATATCGAACAACGGCAGCACCAGGCTGACAACCACACCCTGAACACAACTATCGAGTTCAACATGGGCAAGAGCATACGGTTTCGGAGCTTGCTCGTAATGACATTCATCATAAAAAAGGACCGTTCCACTATAGCATTGCTAATTGGCAAACTCAACAGGGTCAATGCCCACTTGGCTAACTCACGAAAAGGAAAGCCCCAACAGCATCAGGATAATGTAGGACAGCTATCCAGAACTCAGAGGAGTCTTTGGGGATTGTTCCTCCACAAACAAAAGACCAATTAACGTCCAACAGTTTCCTCCACTGATTCTCCAAGGTACTGAGATCAGTGGTAGGAACAATTCTCAATGGCAAGTCTCCAAATCGGGGTCGAAACTGAGACAAGCAAATCACAGGGGATAAAAATTTCAGCCGTAGGAGTGAATCCAGAGCAGGAGGCATTCGTTTAAGCACCGCTTTAGCCGCAGCTTTCAGGAACGCAAAACACCGTATTTTGATTTCGCTCTTCTGTGTGTCTGAAAGTTTAGATTTGGCCAGTTCAATGAGGAGCTCGTGTCCGTAATCAACTTGATCTTGTGGCAAATAATTGATTTCGAAGTCCATATTAACCATCAAAGACACTGCAGATGAACAGAGTATCCTGCGCAGGAGACTTAGTATCAAACCCAGGAGTTGTTCAAAAAGACGAAATTGGTCAGCGTGTGTGTGCTGAAACAGCAAGTTGACCCTCTGAAATTCGGACAGCGATGGCTTCAAGAACACAATGAAAATTCTGTTTTGCTCATCTTGATACATAGCGTGTAGCAATCTGGCAGTATAGCAACGTTCTTTCTCTTTGGTTAGACTAAAGTGTGTGGTGAGCTCCACGTACTGCTAATGTATGCGAACCAAGGCATTGTACCGAGAGAGCCAACGAGTATTCGAGGGAGAAATAATAGGCAGGGGTGAATTTCCATCGTTTATCAACTTAAATACATGTTGATATGTCTCCCTTCTAGGGGGCCCTACATTAAACCATTTATATGTTTCGGACATCATAAACTCAAGGTTCGAAAGGAGTTCACAAACCGCCTCTGAAGCATATAGATGGAATGAGTGGCAAACACACTTGAAGAGCTGAAGATAGGGTAAGCCATTGTCTATTAGTAGGGTAAAAAGGGAGTGGTTTACTCCGCACATGTTAGTACATGTTATGTACTAATTGATTCAATTTTTGGGCAGATCAAACAGTTCGTGGTAACGAACTGTAAGTAAGGAGCGACCCGGCTCAATGGTAACCGAAACTCTAGAAAATGGTATTTTGATACAAATAGATACATCAAAAGAATCAGATTTTAATGCCGATTTCAAATATATAGTTTCATTAAGTTTAATTCTACCCATCAAATGTTAGGCGCCTGAGAAAATTTGGCTGATTTTTGAAAAAAGGAGGAAAGACCCCCTAAAAGTTATAGAAGCTTAATGAAAATCACACCATCATATTCAGCGTATCAGATAACCCTACTGTAGAGGTTTCAAGCTCCAATCTACAAAAATGTGGAATTTTGCATTTTTTGCCAGAAGAAAGATCACGGGTGCGTGTTTATTTGTTTTTTTTTTTTGTTTTTTTTCCCCAGGGGTGATCGTATCGACCCAGTTGTCCTATAATATCGTGGGAGGGCTCATTGGAATGGAAATTGAAAGTTCTAGTGCCCTTTTTAAGTGACCAAAAAAAATGGAGGGCAACTAGGCCCCCTCCCACGCTCATTTTTTTCCCAAAGTCACCTGATCAAAATTTTGAGATAGCCATTTTGTTCAGCATGCTCGAAAATATAATAAGTATGTCTTTTAGGATGACTTAATCCCCCGAAATTTCCGGGGGAGGGCTGAAAGTTATGAACTTTACTCACTGTTAACATATAGTTTTGGTTATTGGGAAGTATAAAGACGTTTTCAGGGGAGATTTTTCCTGGTAGTGGTGGGTGGTTGTTCGGGGGTTATGTGGGAGGATCTTTCCATGAAGGAAGTTCTCATGGGGGAAGGGATATTGCTATGAAAGGGACGCCGGACTTCCCAGCATTATTTAAAGCAAGATCAGAAATTTAATATAAAAAAACAACTATTTCAACTGCAATAGCAGCAACATCGAAACTTCAAACGAACAGAAAATATTACATATATGATTGGGTTCACCCCGTAGTCAATACCACGCTCTTTAAGCCAAAGATTTTTTAGTACTTTCATAAGAGCTATTTATTCTAATTAACGGCCTTTGTGATTAAGCGGTCATTTTTAAAGAATGTGAACAAAATTCGAACTTTCGCTTAAAGAACAAGGTATTGACTAGGGGGCGAACCCCCTAATGAACAAATTAAAAATATATGAATATAGAAGTTCGTTACGTAAGTTAATTCGTAAGCTACGTATATTTATTACTAATAAAAACGTTCGTAAATATAATTAAACAAGTTTCGAGAAAGCCATTTAAATAAATAAAAGTAAATTAATATGAAAATTTTGTTTTAGTTATTCATGTACGGTGAGCCAAGATCAAAACCTGTATTTATTCAAAAACGTTCAAAAATTAAATAAAAAAAACAAGTTTTTTTAACTGAAAGTAAGGAGCGACATTAAAACTTAAAACGAACAGAATTTATTCCGTATAAGAAAGGGGCTGTCCCCTCTTCAACGCCTCGCTCTTTACGCTAAAGTTTGACTTTGTCTCACAACTTTATTTTTTAAAACAATAAAAAACTTTAGCGTAAAGAGCGAGGCGTTGAAGAGGGGACTGCCCCTTTCATATAGTGAATATTTTTTGTTCGTTTTTATTTTTAATGTCGCTCCTTTCTTTCATTTAAAAAAACTTGTTTTTTTTATTTAATTGTTAAGACAAGAGTGAATGTAAAAATGAGCAGGAAATGTCTAAGGTAAAATTCTAGACAAGCTACTTTTTGATATCTTGGAAGAGTTAGGTTAGGAAAACAAAACTTTCAGTGATGAATCCAGAGCCAGAAACATGCTCTGGGAAGGTATTGCCATTCTATTATGTTAACCCCCTTCTGATTTCTAAGTCATGGAAATTTGACAAAACAAAGAGTTTTGAAAAAACTCTTTTTTATGTCAAAACAAAGAATTTTGAAAAAGAGTTTATTTTCTCTGGTTTTAGTTTGAAAATGCACTTCCTGTTATTAGAGTAGAATGTCAAGTCATATTAAAGGTTTTTTTCCTAAATTTATGAAATTTATTTCCAGATCTTTGATACTTCCCAAATTTGGATTGAGTAAAGTTGTAAAGCTGAAGATCTATTCTGCATGATTTCACTTTTATAAAACAAAGATTTTTAAAAGTCATCAAAGGTCAGTGCCCTCTATTGGGGAAGGAGAAGAAATGGGTTGGCTACTTCAAAATATCTTTCAAGGATATACTTTAGTATGTAAACCCATCCCAGGAAGCTTCATTTCTGTAACCTAACCCCTTCCCAAGATAGCAACAAATAGCTTGTCTCGAATTTTACCATATATAATTCAGACTATATATTTGCATGGGCGCCCATAAGGGAGAACAAGAGGGGGGGGCCACCTTCATCTTAGTACTCTTAGCATCATTAGTTACAATAACTATAATTCTAGTACTAAAAGTATACAAACAAAGGTCTACAAAAGTCCAGTACAACAAAATGGCTATCTCAAAATTTCTATTAGATGTGTTTGGGTAAGTGATTGACGTGTGGGAGGGGGAGCTGGTTGCCCTCCATGAGCTCTTTTTGAAGTTCTTATGACATTTCTTTCTATAAGAAGTACCCTGGTCTAAAAAACAAAACAATATATTGTGCCCACATTGTTTTTTACTTAGGCAGTACTATTGTACTGCCTACGATATTTTGTCTCGAGATTTTAAATATATACAGCACTGGAAGTGCCAATTAGACCATGTACGCCCCTCTTATAATTCAGACTATGGGCCCCCATGTATATTTACCCATGATGGGGGGGGGAGTAGAGTACACCCAATTAACGAAAAAACCAAGGCCACGAACGGATTAGGCCAGATCTTTCATAAATATAAAAAAAGGATATCTCTGCATAAAATTCAAGTCTTGCCTTAATCTGAGCAGCAATAAAAGTCCTTGTAACTTATAATACTCTGAACGCTGAGCCATCTCAGCCATGCAGAAATAATTTCGTAATGGCAAAGTGTTCCAGAATAGAAAGCGTTTTATGCCCTAAAGGAGGGCTCTTTTCTTTTTGGTGCATAACCACGGCTGAGTCACCGTGATTTTGAAATTTTTGTCTGGTTCCGAATTTTCAGTCAAAATAAGCCCAAAATAAGCCCATTTTTTTACAAAAAAAAGCCCATTTTCCCGCCCCACGGCCCTCACGCCCACTCCAAAATTCAGCCCGCCCCTGACGGCTAAAACGAGCCCACGGAGCGGAAAACAAGCCCATTTGGCAACACTTGCTTAAGTTTTAAACTAGTTCTTACAATCCTCAGACAATGGTACCGTGATACCAACACATTTCAACACGTGTCAACATTGATATAGTATTTTTTTAGAGGAAAGAAACATGTATTGTATGGGGTACTTACTTTATATATAAATATCGGTCATTAAAGGGGGGAGGGGAAAGGTGTTTCATGTCGCTAGTCATTTCTATTGGTAACTCGTATATGTAGAAATCCGCCTTCCCGTTGCCTGGCCACCAAGACCGACCCGGCCGCCCCCGAGACGGGGATAAAACGACAGGCTACTCGTGTGCGTTTCTTGTTGTTGTTGTTTTTAATTGCACTTTTTGGTGTTTTAAACCAAAATTTGATGAGTAATACGTGAAGCTAATACTATTTGTTCTCATAGGTCTGACCGAAATGAAAGTCCCTATGTCCTTCCCTGCCTTCCTCATCAAGCTTAGCTTCAAAGAATAAAACAGATTCTTCAAAAGCTAAAACTATTCATTTTCGTAGGTCTGACTGATATGTCCCTATATCCTTCCCTGCCTTCCTCATCAAGCTTCGCTTCAAAGTATGAAACAGATTCTTTAAAAGCTAAAACTATTCATTTTCATAGGTCTGACCGAAATGCAATTCCCTATGTCCATCCCTGCCTTCCTCATTAAGCTTCACTTCAAAGAATAAAATAGATACTTCAAAAGCTAAAACTATTCATTTTGATAGGTCTGACCAAAACGTAAGTCCCTATGCCCTTCCCTGCCTTCCTCATGAGCCTTAGCTTCAAAGAATTAAACAGATTCTTCAAAAGCTAAAACTATTCATTTTCGTAGGTCTGACTGAAATGTCCCTATGTCCTTCCCTGCCTTCCTCGTCAAGCTTCACTTCAAAGAATAAAACAGATTCTTCAAATGCTAAAACAATTCATTTTCATAGATCTGAAAGAAATGTAAGTCCTTATGTCCTTCCCTGCTTTCCTCATTAAGCTTGGCTTCAAAGAATACAACAGATTCTTCAAAAGCTAAAACTATTCATTTTCGTAGGTCTGACAAAAAAGTAAGTCCCTCTGTCTTTCCCTGCCTTTCTCATTATGCTTCACTTCAAAGAATAAAACAGATTCTTCAAAGGCTAAAACAATTCATTTTCATAGGTCTGACCGAAATGTAAGCCCCTATGTCCTTCCGTGCCTTCCTCGTCAAGTTTCGCTTCAAAGAACAAAATATATTCTTCAAAAGCTAAGACTATTCATTTTGATAGGTCTGACCGAAATGTAAGTCCCTATGTCTTCTTCAAAAGCTAAAACTATTCATTTTCATAGATCTGACCAAAATGTAAGCCCCAACGTCCTTCCCTGCCTTCCTCATCAAGCTTAGGTTCAAAGAATAAAATAGATTCTTCAAAAGCTAAAACTATTCATTTTCGTAGGTCTGACCTAAACGTCCCTATGTCCTTCCCTGCTTTCATAATCAAGCTTTGCTTCAAAGAATAAAATAGATTCTTCTAAAGCTAAAACTATTCATTTTCGTAGGTCTTACCAAAATGTCCCTAAGTCCTTCCCTGCCTTCCTCGTCAAGCTTTGCTTCAAAGAATAAAACTGATTCTTCAAAAGCTAAAACTATTCATTTTCATAGGTCTGACCGAAATGTAGGTCCCTATGCCCTTCCCTGCTTTTCTCAATAAGCTTCGCTTCAGATAATAAAACAGATTCTTCAAAAGCTAAAATTATTTATTTTCATAGGTCTGACCGAAATGTAAGTCCTTCCCTGCCTTCCTCATTAAGCTTCGCTTCAAAGAATAAAACAGATTCTTCAAAAGCTAAAACAATTCATTTTCATAAGTCGGACCGAAATGTAAGTCCCTATGTCCTTCCGTTCCTTCCTCGTCAAGCTTCACTTCAAAGAATAAAATATATTATTCAAAAGCTAAAACTATTCATTTTCATAGGTCTGACCAAAATGTAAGTCTCTATGTCCTTCCCTGCATTCCTCATCAAGCTTAGCTTCAAGGAAGAAAATAGATTCTTGAAAAGCTAATACTATTCATTTTCATAGGCTAAGTCGTACCCTGCCTTCCTCATCAAGCTAAAACATTTCATTTTCATAGGTCTGACCAAAATGTAAGTCCCTATGTCCTTCCCTGCCTTCCTTGTGAAGCTTTGCTTCAAAGAATAAAATATATTCTTCAAAAGCTAAAACTATTCATTTTCATACGTGTGGCCGAAATGTAAGTCCTTTTATCCTTCCCTGCCTTTATCATCAAGCTTCACCTCCAATAATAAAACAGATTCTTCAAAAGCTAAAACTATTCATTTTCATAGGTCTGACCGAAATACAAGTCCCTTTGTCCTTCCCTTCCTTCCTCGTAAAGCTTCGCTTCAAAGAATAAAACTTATTCTTCAAAAGCTAAAACTATACATTTTCATAGGTCTGACAGAAATGTAAGTCCTTATGTCCTTCCCTGCCTTCCTCATCAAGCTTAGCTTCCAAGAATGAATAAGGTTCTCCAACAGTTAAAACTATTCATTTTAATAGGTGTGACTGACATGTAAGTCCTTGTGTCTTTCCCTGCCTGCCTAATCAAGCTTAGCTTCCAAGAATAAAACAGATTCTTAAAAAGATAAAACTATTAATATTCATAGGTCTGTAAAATTTACATCCCTATGTCCTTCCCTGCCTTCCTCATTAAGCTTCGCTTCAAAGAATAAAACAGATTCTTCAACAGCTAAAACCATACATTTTCATAGGTCTGATCGATATGTAAGTCCCTATGACCTCCCCTGCCTTCCTTATCAAGCTTAGCTTCAAAGAATAAAACAGATTCTTGAAAAGCTAATACTATTCATTTTCATAGGTCTGACCGAAATGTAAGTCCTTATGTCCTTCCCTGCCTCCCTAATCAAGCTTCGCTTCAAATAATAAAGTAGGTTCTTCAAAAATTAAAACTATTCATTTTCAAAGTCCTGACCAAAATATCAGTCCCTATGTCCTTCCCTGCATTCCTCATCAAGCTTCGCTTCAAATGATAAAATAGATTCTTCAAAAGCTAAAACTATTCATTTTCATAGGTCTGGCCGAAATGTAAGTCCCTCTGTCCTTCCCTGCCCTCCTCGTCAATCTTAGCTTTAAAGAATAAATCAGATTCTTGAAAAGCTAATACTATTCATTTTCATAGGTATGACCAAATTACAAGTCCTCAAGTCCTTCCCTGCCTTCCTGATCAAGGTTAGCTTCAAAGAATATAACAGATTCTTCAAAAGCTAAAACTATTCATATTCATACGTCTGGCCGGAATGTAAGTCACTATGTCATTCCCTGTCTTCCTTATCAAGCTTTGCTTCAAATAATAAAACTTATTCTTCAAAAGCTAAGACTATTGATTTTCATAGGTCTGACCGAAATGTAAGACCCTATGTCCTTCCCTGCCTTCCTCATCAAGCTTAGCATCAAATAATAAAAAAACAATCTTCAACAGCTAAAACTATTCATTTTCATAGGTCTGAACGAAATGTAAGTCCCTATGTCCGTCCCTGCCTTCTTCATCAAGCTTAGCTTCAAAGAATAAAACAATTCTTCCAAAGCTAAAACTATTCATTTTCATAGGTCTGACCGAAATGTAGGTCCCTATGTCCTTCCCTGCTTTTCTCAATAAGCTTCGCTTCAGATAATAAAATAGATTCTTCAAAAGCTAAAACTATTCATTTTCATAGGTCTGACCGAAACGTAAGTCCCTATGTCCTTCCCTGCCTTCCTCATTAAGCTTCGCTTCAAGAATAAAACAGATTCTTCAAAAGCTAAAACAATTCATTTTCATAAGTCGGACCGAAATGTAAGTCCCTATGTCCTTCCGTTCCTTCCTCGTGAAGCTTCACTTCAAAGAATAAAATATATTATTCAAAAGCTAAAACTATTCATTTTCATAGTTCTGACCGAAATGTAAGTCCCGATGTCCTTCCCTGCCTTTCTCATCAAGCTTAGCTTCAAGGAAGAAAACAGATTCTTGAAAAGCTAATACTATTCATTTTCATAGGCTAAGTCGTACCCTGCCTTCCTCATCAAGCTAAAACTATTCATTTTCATAGGTCTGACCAAAATGTAAGTCCCAACGTCCTTCCCTGCCTTCCTCAGCAACCCTAACCTCAAAGAATATAATATATTTTTCAAAATTTAAAACTATACATTTCTAAAGTTTTGGCAAGAATATTAGTCTTTGAGCCACTCCCTGCCTTCCTCATCAAGCTTCGACTTCGATCATAAAATAAGAACTTCAAAAGTTAAATTTATATATTTACAAAGGTCTGACCGAAATGTAAGTCCCTATGCCCCTTCCTGTATGCATCATAAGAGTAAGCCTGAGATAATAAAATAGATACTTAAAAAGTAAAAAATATACATTTTAATAGGTCTGGCCGGAATGTAAGTCCCTATGTCCTTCCCTGCCTTCCTCAATAAGCTTCGCTTCAAATAGTAAAATAGATTCTCCAAACGCTAAAACTATTAATTTTCATAGGCCTGACCGAAACGTAAGTCCCTATGTCCTTCCCTGCCTTTCTCATCAAGCTTCGTTTCAAATAATAAAACAGATTCTTCAAAAGCTAAAACTATATATTTTCATAGGTCTGACCGAAATGTAAGTCCCTATGTCCTTCCCTGCCTTCCTCATCAAGCTTCACCTCAAAGAATAAAATATATTATTCAAAAGCTAAAACTATTCATTTTCAAAGGTCTGACCAAAATGTAAGTCCCTATGTCCTTCCCTGCCTTCCTCATCAAGCTTCGCTTCAAAGGATAAAACAGATTCTTCAAAAGCTAAAACTATTCATTTTCATAGGTCTGGCCGAAATGTAAGTCCCTCTGTCCTTCCCTGCCCTCCTCGTCAATCTTAGCTTTAAAGAATAAATCAGATTCTTCAAAAGTTAAAACTATTCATTTTCATAGGTCTGACCGAAATGTAAGTTTTTAAGCCCTCCCCTGTCTTCCTGATCAAGCTTATCTTCAAATAATAAAACAGATTCTTCAAAAGTTAAAACTATACATTTTCATAGTTTTGACAAAGATATTAGTTTCTGTATCCTTCCCTACCTTCCTCATCAGGCTTTGCCTCAGATAATAAAATATATACTTCAAAAGCTAAAACTATTTATTTTCATAGGTCTGACCGAAATGTAAGACCCTATGTCCTTCCCTGCCTTCCTCATCAAGCTTAGCATCAAATAATAAAAAATCAATCTTCAACAGCTAAAACTATTCATTTTCATAGGTCTGACCGAAATGTAAGTCCCTATGTCCTTCCCTGCGTTCCTCATCAAGCTTAGCTTCAAAGAATAAAACAATTCTTCAAAAGCTAAAACTATTCATTTTCATAGGTCTGTAAAATGTACGTCCCTATATCCTTCCCTGCCTTCCTCATTACGCTTCACTTCAAAGAATAAAACAGATTCTTCAACAGCTAAAACTATTCATTTTCATAGGTCTGACCGAAATGTAAGTCCTATATGACCTCCCCTGCCTTCCTCATCAAGCTTAGCTTCAAAGAATAAAACATATTCTTCAAAAGCTAAAACTATTCATTTTCATAGGTCTGACCGAAATATAAGTCTCTATGTCCTTCCCTGCCTTCCTCATCAAGCTTCGCTTCAAAGAATAAAACAGATTCTACAAAAGCTAAAACTATTCATTTTCATAGGTCTGACTGAAATTTAAGTCCCTTTACCTCCCCTGCCTTCCTCATCAAGCTTAGTTTCAAAGAATAAAATAGATTCTTGAAAAGCTAATACTATTCATTTTCATAGGTCTGACCGAAATGTAAGTCTCTATGTCCTTCCCTGCCTTCCTAATCAAGCTTCGCATAAAACAATTCTTCAAAAGAAAAAACTATTCATATTCATAGGTCTGTAAAATGTACGTCCCTATGTCCTTCCCTGCCTTCCTCGTCAAGCTTCGCTTCAAAGAAAAAAATATATTCTTCAAAAGCTAAAACTATTCATTTTCATAGGTCTGACCAAAATGTAAGTCCCTATGTCCTTCCCTGCCTTCTTCGTCAAGCTTCGCTTCAAAGAATAAAACAGATTCTTCAAAAGCTAAAAATATTCATTTTCATATCTCTGACCGAACAGTAAGTCCCTATGTCCTTCCCTGCCTTCCTTGTGATGCTTTACTTCAAAGAATAAAACATATTCTTCAAAAGCTAAAACTATTCATTTTCATAGGTCTGACCGAAATGTAAGTCCCTATATCCTTCCCTGGCTTGCTCATCAAACTTCGCTTCAAAGAATAAGATATATTCTTCAACAGCTAAAAATATTCATTTTCATAGGTCTGACTGAAATGTAAGTCTGTATGTCCTTTCCTGCCTTGCTCGTCAAGCTTAGCTTCAAAGAATAAAACAGATTCTTGAAAAGCTAAAACTATTCATTTTGAATTGATCTGACCAAAATGTAAGCCCCTACGTCCTTCCGTGCCTTCCTCATCAAGCTTAGCTTCAAAGAATAAAACAGATTCTTGAAAAGCTAATACTATTCATTTTCATAGGTCTGAATGAAATGCAAGTCCCTATGTCCTGCCCTGCCTTCTTCATCAAGCTTACCTTCAAAATATAAAATAGATTCTTCAAAAGCTAAAACTATTCTTTTTCGTAGGTCTGACCGAAATGTCCCTATGTCCTTCCCTGCCTTCCTCATCAAGCTTCGCTTCAAATTTTGAAACAGACTCTTCAAAAGTTAAAACTATTCATTTTCATAGGTCTAACCGAAATACAAGTCCCTTTGTCCATCACTGCCTTCCTCATTAAGCTTCGCTTAAAAGAATAAAACAGATTCTTCAAAAGCTAAAACTATTCATTTTCATTGGTCTGACCGAAACGTAAGTCCCTTTGCTCATCCCTGCCTTCCTCATCAGGCTTAGCTTCAAAGAATAAAACAGATTCTTCAAAAGCTAAAACTATTCATTTTCGTAGGTCTACCTAAATATAAGTCCCTTTGTCCTTCCCTGCTTTCCTCATTAAGCTTCGCTTCAATTATTAAAAGAGATTCTTCAAAAGCTAAACTTATTCATTTTCATAGGTCTGACCGAAATGTAAGTCCCTATGTCCTTCCCTGCCTTCCTCGTCAAGCTTCGCTTCAAAGAATAAAACTAATTCTTCAAAAGCTCAAATCATTTTCATAGGCCTGACCGAAATGTAAGTCCCTATGTCCTTCCCTGCCTTCCTCATCAAGCTTCGCTTCAAAGAATAAAACAGATTCTTCAACAGCTAAAACTATTCATTTTCATAGATCTGACCGAAATGTAAGTCCTTAAGTCCTTCCCTACCTTCCTCATCAAGCTTAGCTTCAAAGAATAAAACAATTCTTCAAAAAATAAAACTATTCATTTTCATAGGTCTGACCGAAATGTAAGTCCCTATGTCCTTCCCTGCGCTCCTCACCAAGCTTCGCTTCAAAGATTAAAACAGATTCTTCAACAACTAAAACTATTCGTTTTCATAGGTCTGCCCGAAATGTAAGTCGCTATGTCCTTCCCTGCCTTCCTCGTCAAGCTTAGCTTCAAAGAATAAAATAGATTCTTCAAAAGCTAAAACTATTCATTTTCATAGGTCTGACCGGAATGTCAGTCCCTATGTCCTTCCCTGCCTTCCTAGTCAAGCTTAGCTTCAAAGAATAAAATAGATTCTTCAAAAGCTAAAACTATTTATTTTCATAGGTCTGACCGAAATGTAAGTCCATATGTTTTTCCCTGCCATCCTCGTCAAGCTTCGCTTCAAAGAATAAAACAAGCTTAGCATCAAAGAATAAAACAAATTCTTCAACAGTTAAAACTATTCATTTTCATAGGTCTGACTGAAATATAAGTCCCTATGCCCTTCCCTGCTTTCCTAATCAAGCTTAGTTTCAAATAATAAAACAGATTCTTCAAAAGCTAAAACAATTCATTTTCATAGGTCTGTAAAATGTATGTCCCTATGTCCTTCCCTACTTTCCTCATTAAGCTTCGCTTCAAAGAATAAAACAGATTCTTTAACAGCTAAAACTATTTATTTTCATAGGTCTGACCGAAATGTAAGTCCCTATGACCTCCCCTGCCTCCCTTATCGACCTTAGCTTCAAAGAATAAAACAGATTCTTGAAAAGCTATTACTATTCATTTTCATAGGTCTGACCAAAATGTAAGTCCCTATGTCTTTCACTGCCTTCCTCATCAAGCTTCACTTCAAAGAATTAAGTAGATTTTCCAAAAACTAAAATTATTAATTTTCATAGGCCTGACCAAAATATAAGTCCCCATGTCCTTCCCTGCCTTCCTAATCAAGCTTCGTTTCAAAGAATAAAACAAATTCTTCAAAAGCTAATACTATTCATTTTCAAAGGTATGTCCGAAATGTAAGTCCCTATTTCCTCCCCTGCCTTCCTCATCAAGCTTCGCTTCAAAGAATAAAAATATTCTTCAAAAGCTAAAACTATTCATTTTCATAGGTCTGACCGAAGTGTAAGTCCCTATGTCCTTCCCTGCCTTTTTCGTCAAGCTTCGCTTCAAAGAATAAAACAGATTCTTCAAAAGATAAAAATATTCATTTTCATAGGTCTGACCGAACAGTAAGTCCCTGTGTCCTTCCCTGCCTTCCTTGTCAAGCTTTGCTTCAAAGAATAAAATATATTCTTCACAAGCTAAAACTATTCATTTTCATAGGTCAGACAGAAATGTAAGTGCCTATGTCCTTCCCTGCCTTGCTCATTAAACTTAGCTTCAAAGAATAAGATAGATTCTTCAACAGCTAAAAATATTCATTTTCATAGGTCTGACTGAAATGTAAGTCTGTATGTCCTTTCCTGCCTTGCTCGTCAAGCTTAGCTTCAAAGAATAAAACAGATTCTTGAAAAGCTAAAACTATTCATTTTCATCGGTCTTACCGAAATGTAAGTCCCTATGTCCTTCCCTGCCTTCCCTTATTAAGCTTCGCTTCAAAGAATAAAACAAATTCTTTAAAAGCTAAAACTATTCATTTTCATAGGTCTGACCGAAATTTAAGTCCCTATGTCCTTTCCTGCCTTCCCTTATTAAGCTTCGCTTCAAAGAATAAAACAAATTCTTTAAAAGCTAAAACTATTCATTTTAATTTGTCTGGGTGAAATGTAAGTCCCTATGTCCTTCACTACCTTCCTCGTCAAGCTTCTTTTCAAAGAATAAAATATATTCTTCAAAATCTAAAACTATTCATTTTCATAGGTCTGACCGAAATGTTAATCCCTGTCTTTTTTTTTTTTTTTTAATCCCACCTCCTCTCCTCTCAGTGGCACTAACATTAAAAAAAACTACTTTTAAACATTATAAAAATCTAAATGCCACCTACACTCTACATTTTACTAAAATTAGCAGCCAAAGAGTGGTTTTCGCATTATTGTACTTCTACTAAAATAATTTTTAATCCATATTAACAATAAAATAAAATTCTCTCCCGCAGAGAGGACGTCCCCCCTCCACAGGAAGTCCCCGCTTGCGGTGGCCATTTACAACAACAGACAAAATTTTCTCAAATTCCAATTCTGCAAAGAAGCCACTACTAAAAAAAAACTATAAAAAAATATCCCAATAAAAAATAAATAAAAAAACCAACACACCCCCCCCCCCCAAAAAAACCCTCTTTTACATTATCAATTCAGATTATTTTTACAACACACAAAAATAAACACACTAATA
Source organism: Artemia sp. Qi Xiang Cuo (assembly GCF_049724085.1). NCBI lineage: Eukaryota > Metazoa > Arthropoda > Branchiopoda > Anostraca > Artemiidae > Artemia > Artemia sp. Qi Xiang Cuo. The sequence goes on along the minus strand of NC_142814.1, from coordinate 27,328,370 downwards.
TTTACGAAAAACAAATAAGCTGAAATGACCCTCAAATCCCATTTTTAAACTTCATTTTTTTCCTTTTTTCCTATTTTTTCTTTTTTTCTCTTTTTGGCTGCTAATTAAAAAAAAAAACAATTATCAATAATTTTCTTTAAACTACCTTACTGGCACCACTGTTTTCTCTTTCACTCACACAAAAAACTATCTCTTACCAATAAAAAACTCAAACTTTCTCCACTACTTACTTTCTCACTCTCTTTTTCCACCCACCATATTTACAAAATAATTCAAAATTCAAAATAGAAATACTCTCCACTCATTTCTTATCTTCAATAATTCCATTTTCTTCTCAATTAAACTCCTAAAACCCTCTAAATACACCACTTTCTATCTTTTTCTTCTACTCCACACATAATGACACATATTTCCAATAATATAACACAGATAATTTATCTTTTTCCCTTCCAAATCTGAATTTATGTCAAATTTCACCAGCTTCTTCTTTTCTTCATCACTTTGAACTTCCATTTTGCACTTTTCACTTAAATCAAAAACAAACTGAAAAATTCCCTTATTTTCATTACACTTGATGAACTCGTGGTCTAAACCATCTTACACTACTTCAAAACAAAAAGAGCATTTTTTATCTTCATTTCTCAGGAAACGTGAAACTCTATTTCGGTAAGGCAAAATCATGTGTATGACTCGAAACATAAGCTCTCTCACTTTTAGTTCCATGGGGAAAGAATGTAAACTTCTAAAGGCATTTTCAAAATTTACAAATGGTTTTTTTTCTTTTACATGATATCCGTTATTTTCCTCTACGGGAGTTAAAATCCTGATTATCTCAGTTTTTATTTCTCTACTATCTGCCATTAGAAGCCCCTTCTCTTGCAGTTGCTTTAATATCGGGAAAGAATCTTTCATGAAAATTGGGACGTTTGTGTCTGAATTTGTTGAACTAGGATTGTTTAGTAGGGGAACCAACCACTCTCTGGTTATTTGAAGGTGTTCTTGTGGTCCATTTAAAAATTCAAGTGTCATTCTAACAATCATATTTTGGTACAGTTTTCTAAAATCTAGTACTCCTAGACCTCCCGATTCCTTTGGGCAAAAGAGCAACTTCTTACTCAGTTTTTCTAGCTTACCGCTCCATATAAAACGCCACATGTAGGTTTCAATTTTATTTGCTATAGGTTCCGGGAGGGGTATTACTGGGGCCAGATAAAGTATTCTTGATACACAATACATGTTGACGAAAGTTGATCTCTGGAACAAGGAAGGATTCCTGCCTCTTTCTACGTCAAATGGCAAACACTGAATCTCGAGTACTTTCTTTTCCCATGCGTTCTACCAGCAATTTCCTCTGACTGAAAACTCCACGCCAAGTGTCTTTACTACTGTAGGACTGACTTCCAGCCAAATTTCCTTTTCCAAGCTCCTAATCCAACTCGCCTTTGCACTTTTTGTTAACGGGAGGATCTTGCTCTTTTTCTTGTGAGTCCTGACGACAAAATATTTCTCGTACCATTCTAGGCCCCGAATTACAGTTTTAATGTCACTCACTCCATCGGCGAAGAATCTCCCATCATCCAAAAAAGTCTCAGACTTGAGAACTAAAGTTAGCAGTACTCTGATACCCGTTATTCTGGCTTCTATGTATTTTATCAACGGGTCGAGATATATCTCGAACAGAAATGAAGATCTTGGGTCACCTAGCCGGAGGGATATTTCAAGGGGGAATTCCTCAGTGAGACTTCCGTTTACCACCACTTTCGCCGCTGCGCCACGGTATAGGTTCTTGTAAAAAACGACAAATTCACCACAAAGTGAATACTTCACCGTCATCAGTTCCCATAGGACTTCCCGGACTACCGAGTTGAAATCTTTGACAAAATCAACGCATATTAAAACCCATTTGAGATCACTTTCCGATAGTTCCTCTCTTCGAAGGAGTAAGTCGCGTAAAATTGCAAGAATATGTTGGACTTTTCGACCCTTTATGCCCCCGTGTTGGGTCTCACCCAGAATATTTCCCATCAGCCTTCTGAGTCTGTTCATGAGTACTTTAGAACATAATCGGATATCAAAGGGAAGTAGAGAGATCCTCCAGTTCTCGATGTGTAGCAACTCTCCCTTTTTCGGTACTAATGTGATGATCTCTAGGGGCTGATCCAGTGTAGTTCCTTCACGTATCATCTCGTTCATTACTGATAACGTAATTTCCGATATTTCACTAAAAAACACTTTCTAAAAATCGTAGCTCAAGCCATCTCTTCCTGGAGCTTTCCCTGTGTTAGTAGAAATTAAAGCTTGTTTTAGTTGATCTTCAGTAATGGGCTGACTTAACATTTCATTCTCGTCCTTTGCAACTTTTCGCTTCACTTCAAAATAATCAAAAGCATTTGCCTCTCTTGTTCCTTCTTTCCATTTAGATAACTCTGAGAAGAAACGGTATACCGTCTTTTTTATTTATTCGTAGTTATCTCTCATCTTTCCATCATGTGTTTTTATTCTGTCAATTTTGCATTCTTCTCGTTTCCTTTTAGCTTTCAAGATTGTCGGCAGGCTTATTTGTTCTCTCTCATATAAATCGTTTAAACGATTTTTTACTGTCCAGTTTTCAATTTTTTTTCTGCTCGATTTCCTTTAATTGTCGCCTTATTTCATGGTATTTGAAAATCGGATTGCCTGTATTTTGGTCTATTTCATCTTTCAGTTGGCTATGGACTTTTCTTAAAAATCGTTCGTGGGCTAACCGCTTTCCTTTTGTAGGTATTTTAGATAATTTACGATCTGTTCTTTCAATTTAATCCATGCTGTTAGGTGGCTTTCGTCTTGTTATCGTTCTGTGAGTATTTTTCGGATTTTTTCTCGGATTATTTCTTCGTTTCCTTTATCCTTGATAGTTTTAGGGTGTAGTTTCCAATACGGAGCGCTCATGAAACTTGTTTTCCTATTTACATCCCCTATACTTGCTCGGAACGCGTAATGATCAGATGGTTTCTGATTCGGGTGAAAGAAGACTCATTCTTTTTCTTTAGAATCCACATGTCTGTTAAATCATATGCTTTTACCAAGCTTTTCAGATCTTCACGTATTCTCTTTTTGAGACTCATCCCCGTTCTTGTTTGCACATCCTCTTCTCTGGCTACACAATTGAAATCTCCAGTTAACAATTTACTCCCAGTTCCAGAGAAGTGTCTTGGTATGATATTCTGAATAAAATCAGCTCTGGCTTTGATTTTATTACTTCCCGAAGGCATGTGCACGTTTATGAGCGTGATGCTTTCAATCTTGAGGCTACATACGGTTCCATCTTCTTCAAATTTGAAGTTCTCCGGGTCCACTGCAATATCCTGCTTTAAGATAAAACCTTTGTTGAAAGATCCACTTGTTGAGAGAAATGAATAACCACTTGCCTCAATTCCACAGACACGAGAAGTGTCAACCTCCTGGACTGCTAATATATCAAAACCCGATGCTTTCAGATACTTCGTAAAAACTTCCTGAATTTTTTTTTGCTTTAGCCCGTTTAAGTTCAGGGTTCCAATTGTTAAATTCATTCTAAAATTCTAAAACTGACAAAAATATCTTCAGTTTTTTATTTCTTTCCTTTTCCTTTGTTTGACTTGGTTTCGTTTTCTGTTCCTTCTGTTTTTCTTTCTTGTTCTTGGTTGTTTTAGTTACCTCCGATGGATACATAGCTGAGGGTCCTTTTTTGTGTTTGTATCTTTCCTACTTGTTTCTGAACCCCTCCAGATAGTTTTTGGGCGGTAGGGGGTCTCAGGGTTCTCTTCTAGACTTCTTCTGGTTTCTTTGGTTGATTCGTTCCATTTTTGTCTTCAGGGTCGTTTCGCTCTTTTTCATTTTATTTAGCGTTATCTAAATACATTTGTACAATATCATCTGTTCTCTTTATAATAATGTCTACGGCCAGCGATGGTGTAAATTTCTGCATTCCCTCTAGGGCGCTGCTTGAGCCTGACGGCTGACTTACAACAGTCCTAGGCGTTTCCCATGGATTATTAAAATGTCTGCCAATCGAATTTGGGCTTAAAACACTGTTTTTTCTCATGTTTCTTCTGTTTTTAGGGCAATCTTTTGCTTCATGAGTTTCGTCGTGGCATATGTAGCAGGCCTTGGGTTGCTCAGGGTAAAAAACATTTATTTTCTCATCCCCACCGAAGATGTTGATAGACGGTGGTATTGGCGTTTCAATTTACATTAATGCGGTCGCTCGGTCAGTGTAGACTTGTATAAACTTGTCACCACTGCATACTTTTCTTCTGATATTTAGAACATTTCCATAAACTTGTAGTTCTTTCTTTTTATGTCCTCGCTGGTAGCTTCTCCTGGGATTTTTCTCAACTGGACTACGACCGGACGTCGTCCGGATCTGTCTACTTTTACAGGATATACGCTATTTTGGAATCGCATCTTCGGTTCATTCGTTTTGCATTTTGATACGAGGTCATCTGCCAGCGTTACCGATTTCATAGTGACTCGCACCTGTCCAAATCTCTTAACATCATCGGAGTCGATCGCTCTCACTACTCCAGCGTTTATGCCCAGTTCCTTCAAAAAACGATGAATGTCGATTTCTCGTACTTTATTTAGGACCGATTCTTCCATTATTCTGAAATCGACAACAACCGTACTTCTGGACATCTTTTTTTCCTTATTTTTACTATATAAATAAACGCTATCAAACTCTCACTCACACTTCCTTTACACACTTTCCCTTTACTTTTTCTTAACAATGATCACAAACAAATACAAAAAAGAAAAAAAAATCACAATTAATGAAAGCAATTACCTAATTCTACACTCACACTCACACACTAACTTACTCTCCAACACTCAACTTACCTATTCTTCCTTTTCGACACGCAAATTCTCCGACCAAAATTTACCGGACGGCAACCCTACATGCCAAAAAAATTCAGACTCACAGGTTCCCCAGCCAGAATTTAATAGCCGGCAACCCTGTACACTGACACTTTCGGCTACGTCACAGGTGACTCATACGGTTTCCTACCATTTATACAATTAAAAAAAAAATAAACAAAATAAAAATACTCCCAAATTAAACACTAAGACTCACTCTAACTCCTTCTCTAAATTCCACACACAAACTCTCCCTTATTCACACCGAATTACATACAATTATTTATTATTTTTTTCAAAAACAACCACCATGAACAGCGTTGCCTGTCTTTCTGTGCCTTCCTCATCAAGCTTAGCTTCAAAGAATAAAATAGATTCTTTAACAGCTAAAACTATTCATTTTCATAGGTATGACAGAAATATAAGTCCCAATGTGCTTCCCTACCTTCCTCATCAAACTTAGCTTCAAAGAATAAAACAGATTCTTCAACAGCTAAAACTATTCATTTTCATAGGTCTGACCGAAATGTAAGTCCCTATGTCCTTCCCTGCCTTCCTAATCAAGCTTAGCTTCAAAGAATTAAACAGATTCTTCAAAAGCTATAACTATTTATTTTCATAGGTCTGACCGAAATGTAAGTCCATATGTCCTTCCCAGCCTTCCTCATCTTGCTTCACTTCAAAGAATAAAACAGATTCTTAAAAAGCTAAAACTATTTAATTTCATTGGTCCGACCAAAATGTAAGCCCCTTTTCCTCCCCTGTGTTCCTCATCAAGCTTAGCTTCAAAGAATAAAACAGATTCTTGAAAAGCTAATACTATTCATTTTCATAGGTCTGACCGAAATGTAAGTCACTATGTTCTTCCCGGCCTTTCTTATCAAGCTTAGCTTCAAAGAATAAAAGATTCTTGAAAAGCTAATACTATTCATTTTGATAGGTCTGACCGAAATATAAGTCCCTATGTCCTTCCCTGCCTTCCTAATCAAACTTCGTTTCAAAGAATACAACAAATTCTTCAAAACCTAAACCTATTCATATTCACAGGTATGACCGAAATGTAAGTCCCTATGACCTCCCCTGCCTTCCTCATCAAGCTTCGCTTCAAAGAATAAAAAATATTCTGCAAAAGCTAAAACTATTCATTTTCATAGGTCTGACCAAAATGTAAGTCCCAATGTCCTTCCCTGCCTTCTATGTCAAGCTTCGCTTCAAAGAATAAAACAGATTCTTCAAAAGCTAAAAATATTCATTTTCATAGGTCTGACCGAAATGTAAGTCCCTATGCCCTTCCCTGCCTTCCTCATCAAACTTAGCTTCAAACAATAAGATAGATTCTTCAACAGCTAAAAATATTCATTTTCATAGGTCTGACTGAAATGTAACTCTCTATGTCCTTCCCTGCCATCCTCGTCAAGTTTCGCTTCAAAGAATAAAACAGATTCTTCAAAAGCTAAAACTATTCATTTTCATAGGTCTGACAGGAATGTAAGTCCCTATTCCCTTTCCTGCCTTCCTCATTAAGCTTAGCTTCAAAGAATAAAACGGATTCTTCAAAAGCTAAAACTATTCATTTTATTAGATCTGACCAAAATTTAAGCCCCGACGTCCTTCTCTGCCTTCCTCATTAAGCTTAGCTTCAAAGAATAAAACAGATTCTTCAAAAGCTAAAACTATTCATTTTCATAGGTCTGACCGAAATGTAAGGCCCTATGTCCTTCCCTGCCTTCCTCATCAAGCTTAGCTTCAAAGAATAAAACATATTCTTCAAAGGCTAAAACTATTCATTTTCATAGATCTGACCGAAATCTAAGTTCCTATGTCCTTCCCTGCCATCCTCGTCAAGTTTCGCTTCAAAGAATAAAAGAGATTCTTCAAAAGCTAAAACTATTCATTTTCATAGGTCTGTCAGAAACTTAAGTCCCTATGCCCTTTCCTGCCTTCCTCATTAAGCTTACCTTCACTTCAAAGTATGAAACAGATTCTTCAAAAGCTAAAACTATCCATTTTCATAGGTCTGACCGAAATACTTGTCCCTATGTCCATCCCTGCCTTCCTTATTAAGCTTTGCTTCAAAGAATAAAAAGGATTTTTCAAAAGCTAAAACTATTCATTTTCATTGGTCTGACAGATAGGTAAGTCCCTATGCCCTTCCCTGCCTTCCTCATCAGGCTTAGCTTCAAAGAATGAAACAGATTCTTCAAAAGCTAAATCTATTCATTTTCGTAGGTCTGACCGAACTGTAAGTCCCTATGTCCTTCCCTGCCTTCCTCGTCAATCTTCGCTTCAAAGAATAAAATATATTCTTCAAAAGCTAAAACTATTCATTTTCATAGGTCTGACCAAAATGTAAATCCCTGTCCTTCTGTGCCTTCCTCATCAAGCTTAGCTTCAAAAAATAAAATGTACCTATAACCTTCCCTGCCTTCCTCGTCAAGCTTTGCTTCAAAGGATAAAACAGATTCTTTAAAAGCTAAAACAATTCATTTTCATAGGTCTGAACGAAATATAAGTCCCTTTGTCCTTCCCTGCTTTCCTCATTAAGCTTCGCTTTGTCAGATTGCCCCTTACTAACAGGGCTAATAAATTTGGTAGCGTGATACAAACTGAGGCGTTGGGTAAGAAATCGGTACTCAGAATTCAGTGACAACTGATTTTATTTACAAAATAAGATAAAAGGAAAAATATTCTAATTCTGATTATGTTGAATATCTCCAAACCTCTTCTAGGTCTAAGGTTTAATGATCGACTTGTACAATCCACCAATGTTTACCGAAAAGAAAAAGATTAAGTTAATCCTAGGCTAACGAATGTTTCTACTTCAAAAGGTTACACTTGAACATCCTTTAGTTCCAGCTATTGTTGAGCTAAGCTAAGAATAACCGTACATGCTTTTAATTCAATTTTCATTAACCCAAACCAAGAGATTCTCTTATTATTTCTTGAAAAGGGTTGGGTATTGCTTGGACCTTTATTAAGCTTTAAGTTTAGCAGGGAAAACTTAATTGAAAATATCTGGACATAAAGGTTTGGAAATTCTTAAGCTGATAATAATGTTCCCTTTTCGCCTAACCTACCTGTTTAAACATTAAGGTCACCTTTGTATAAACATGCAGTACGGGGTTAACGAAATGAAAGAATGTTTAAAAAGGGAACGGTGTTCCTCTTCGTATAAACGTCTGAAGATTGCACAAAGGGGGGGGGGGGTAAGTAATGTTATTGTCTCATAATTCCAATTTTTGGATATAAGGTGTTTATAAAGTCAAGCTAAGCCTCAAGGGACTCTAGGCTGACAAGGGGTAGCACAAATGGCTGTCCTAGCGTTCTCTTCTTGGTTAAGGTTCCTTTCCTCGTTGAACCCTCAGTTATTCAAAGCTTAAATTTCTGGGAAGAAATTTAATTTAGATTATTTTAACCTTAAAATGTTGATTTGTCCAAATAGCTCAAGCCTTGTCTAAGCGGAAATACTACTTAAGCCCAAAATCACCTATTTTATATTAAATGTGGATTTCGGCTCTAGTTGTTATTATTTTCTCCCATATACCTATTAAAGTTATCTCCAAATGACAGAAATATTTAGAGGTTTACTTCTTATTTTAATTTTTATCTTCAAACTTTTGTCTCCAAGGGGAATTCAGACAGACAGTGGTAGTTGATCGTAATTACAAACTAAAACACTTATCTTTGTTTGATCCAAAAAAAGACTACCTTGTTTCCGAGGAAAAAACTACCCCGATTTGTCTCTCATCCGTAAGTTATATTCTTTTTGCTACTTGATCCGTTTAGCGACCTTCCCTCCCTCCTAGCCAATCAACCCCTTTTTGTTAAAAGTAGTTTCTTTTCCAGTCTTTCAAGGCCTTGCAAAACTGGTCTAAATTAGGTCTTAAATATTTATCACGGGTTCAAAGTTCATTTGATTCTTGGACAAAGGAGTGTCACTACAAGATTTATGGCTAGTTACGCAAAGATAAGTTATTTTCAAATGCAAGCTAATTTGAAATTGTCCCTATATTTCTGATATATGAAGCGAAAGGGAATTCCTAACCTACCTGTTTAAACATTAAGGTCACCTTTGTATAAACATGCAGTACGGGGTTAACGAAATGAAAGAATGGTTAAAAAGAGAACGGTGTTCCTCTTCGTATAAATGTCTGAAGATTGCACAAAGGGGGGGGGGGTAAGTAATTTTATTTGCTGATAATTCTAATGTTTGGATATAAGGTCCTTGAAAAGTCAAGCTAAGCCACAAGGGACTCTAGGGTGACAAGGGGACGCACAAATGGGTCTCCTAGCGTTCTCTTCTTGGTTAAGGTTCCGTTCCTCATTGAACCCTCAGTTATTCAAAGCTTAAATTTCTGGGAAGAAATTTAATTTAGCTTATTTTAACCTTAAAATGTTGATTTGTCCAAATAGCTCAAGCCTTGTCTAAGCGGAAATACTCTTTGTTTGATCCAAAGAAAGACTACCTTGTTTCCGAGGCAAAACTACCCCGATTTGTCTCTCATCCTTAATTTATATTCTCTTTGCTACTTGATCCGTTTAGCCACCTTCCCTCCCTCCTAGCCAATCAACCACTTTTTAATCAACCACTAGCCAATCAACCATGTCTTAAATATTTATCACGGGTTCGAAGTTCGTTTGATTCTTGGACAAAGGAGTGTCACTACAAGATTTATGGCCCGTTACGCAAAGAGAAGTTATTTTCAAATTCTAGCTAATTTGAAATTGTCGCTATATTTCTGATTTATGAAGCGAAAGGGAATTCCAAGCTTTAATAAAATTGAATTACGAAATTTACACAAAATAAGGCCTCCTTACAGCTTCAAACAATAAAAGAGATTCTTAAAAGCTAAATTTATTCATTTTCATAGGTCTGACCGAAATGTAAGTCCCTATGTCCTTTCCTGCCTTCCTCATTAAGCTTCGCTTCAAAGAATAAAATAGATTCTTCAAAAGCTAAAACAATTCATTTTCATATGTCTGACCGAAAAGTAAGTCCCTTTGTAAGTCCCGTGCCTTCCTCATCAAGCTTTGCTTCAAAGAATAAAATATATTCTTCAAAAGCTAAAACTATTCATTTTCATAGGTCTGACCGAAATGTAAGTCCCTATGTCCTTCCCTGCCTTCCTCATCAAGCTTCGCTTCCAAAAATAAAACAGATTCTTCAAAAGCTAAAACTATTCATTTTCATAGGTCTGACGGAAATGTAAGTCCCTATGTCCTTTCCTGCCTTCCTCATAAAGCTTAGCATCAAAGAATAAAATGGTTTTCTTCAAGAGCTAAAACTATTCGTTTTCATAGGTGTGAGCGAAATGTAAGTCACTATGTCTTTGCATGCCTTCCTCATCAAGCTTAGCTTCAAGGAATAAAACAATTCTTCAAAAGCAAAAACTATTCATATTCATAGGTCTATAAAATGTACGTCCCTATGTCCTTCCCTGCCTTCCTCATTAAGCTTCGCTTCAAAGAATAAAATAGATTCTTCAACAGCTAAAACTATTCATTTTCATAGGTCTGACCGAAATGTAAGTCCCTATGACCTCCCCTGCCGTCCTTATTAAGCTTAGCTTCAAAGAATTAAACAGATTCTTGAAAATCTAAAATTATACAATTTAATAGGCCTGGCCAACTAGTATGGTTCTATGTCCTTAACTGTCGTCATCATCTAGCCTCATTTCAGATAATTAATTTTATTATTCACAACCTATAATTGTTTATTTTCATTTGTGTTACCGAAATGTTAATCCCTATGACTCTCCCCTGCCTTCCTCATTAAACTTAGCTTCAAAGAATAAAACAGATTCTTCAAAAGCTAAAACTATACATTTTCATAGTTTTGACCGAAATGTAAGTCCCTTTGCCCTTCCCGGCCTTCCTCATCAAGCTTCGCTTCAAAGAATAAAAAAGATTCTTCAAAAGCTAAAACTATTCATTTTCATAGGTCTGACTGAAATGTAAGTCTCTATGTCCTTCCCTGCATTCCTCATCAAGCTTTGCCTCAAAGAATAAAACTGATTCTTCAAAAGCTGAAACTATTCATTTTATATATCTGACCCAAATGTAAGCCCTTACGTCCTTCCCTTTCTTCCTAATCAAGCTTAGCTTCAAAGAATAAAACAGATTCTTGAAAAGCTAATACTATTCATTCTCATAGGTCTGACCGAAATGAAAGTCCCTATGTCCTTCCCTGCCTTCCTCATCAAGCTTAGCTTCAAAGAATAAAACAGATTCTTCAAAAGCTAAAACTATTCATTTTCGTAGGTCTGACTGATATGTCCCTATATCCTTCCCTGCCTTCCTCATCAAGCTTCGCTTCAAAGTATGAAACAGATTCTTTAAAAGCTAAAACTATTCATTTTCATAGGTCTGACCGAAATGCAGTTCCCTATGTCCATCCCTGCCTTTCTCATTAAGCTGCGCTTCAAAGAATAAAATAGATACTTCAAAAGCTAAAACTATTCATTTTCATAGGTCTGACCAAAACGTAAGTCCCATTGCCCTTCCCTGCCTTCCTCATGAGGTTTAGCTTCAAAGAATTAAACAGATTCTTCAAAAGCTAAAACTATTCATTTTCGTAGGTCTGACTGAAATGTCCCTATATCCTTCCCTGCCTTCCTCGTCAAGCATCGCTTCAAAGAATAAAACAGATTCTTCAAATGCTAAAACAATTCATTTTCATAGATCTGAAAGAAATGTAAGTCCTTATGTCCTTCCTTGCTTTCCTCATTAAGCTTGGCTTCAAAGAATAAAACAGATTCTTCAAAAGCTAAAACTATTCATTTTCATATGTCTGACCGAAAAGTAAGTCCCTCTGTCTTTCCCTGCCTTCCTCATTATGCTTTCCTTCAAAGAATAAAACAGATTCTTCAAAGGCTAAAACAATTCATTTTCATAGGTCTGACCGAAATGTAAGCCCCTATGTCCTTCCGTGCCTTCCTTGTCAAGTTTCGCTTCAAAGAACAAAATATATTCTTCAAAAGCTAAAACTGTTCATTTTGATAGGTCTGACCGAAATGTAAGTCCCTATGTCTTCTTCAAAAGCTAAAACTATTCATTTTCATAGATCTGACCAAAATGTAAGCCCCAACGTCCTTCCCTGCCTTCCTCATCAAGCTTAGCTTCAAAGAATAAAACAGATTCTTCAAAAGCTAAAACTATTCATTTTTGTAGGTCTGACCTAAATGTCCCTATGTCCTTCCCTGCTTTCATCGTCAAGCTTTGCTTCAAAGAATAAAATAGATTCTTCTAAAGCTAAAACTATTCATTTTCGTAGGTCTTACCAAAATGTCCCTAAGTCCTTCCCTGCCTTCCTCGTCAAGCTTTGCTTCAAAGATTAAAACAGATTCTTCAAAAGCTAAAACTATTCATTTTCATAGGTCTGACCGAAAAGTAAGTTCCTTTGTAAGTCCCGTGCCTTCCTCGTCAAGATTCGCTTCAAAGAATAAAATATATTCTTCAAAAGCTAAAACTATTCATTTTCATAGGTGTGACCGAAATGTAAGTCCCTATGTCCTTCCCTGCCTTCCTCATCAAGCTTCGCTTCCAAAAATAAAACAGATTCTTCAAAATCTAAAACTATTCATTTTCATAGGTCTCACAGAAATGTAAGTCCCTATGTCTTTCCCTGCCTGCCTCATCAAGCTTAGCTTCAAAGGATAAAACTTATTCTTCAAAAGCTAAATCTATTCATTTTCATAGGTCTGACGGAAATGTAAGTCCCTATGTTCTTTCCTGCCTTCCTCATAAAGCTTAACATCAAAGAATAAAATGGATTCTTCAAGAGCTAAAACTATTCGTTTTCATAGGTGTGAGCGAAATGTAAGTCACTATGTCCTTGCCTGCCTTCCTCATCAAGCTTAGCTTCAAGGAATAAAACAATTCTTCAAAAGCAAAAACTATTCATATTCATAGGTCTATAAAATGTACGTCCCTATGTCCTTCCCTGCCTTCCTCATCAAGCTTCGCTTCAAAGAATAAAATAGATTCTTCAACAGCTAAAACTATTCATTTTCATAGGTCTGACCGAAATGTAAGTCCCTATGTCCTTCCCTACCGTCCTTATTAAGCTTAGCTTCAAAGAATAAAATAGATTCTTGAAAAGCTAATACTATTCATTTTCATAGGTCTGACCGAAATGTAAGGCCCTATGTCCTTCCCTGCCTTCCTAATCAAGCTTCGCTTCAAAGAATAAAACAGATTCTTAAAAAGCTAAAACTATTGATTTTCATATGTCTGACCGAAATGTAAGTCCCTATGACCTCCGCTGCCTTCCTCATCAAGCTTAGCTTCAAAGAATAAAACCGATTCTTGAAAAGCTAATACTATTCATTTTCCTAGGTCTGACCGAAATGTAAGTCCCTTTGCCCTTCCCGGCCTTCCTCATCAAGCTTCGCTTCAAAGAATAAAAAAGGATTCTTCAAAAGCTAAAACTATTCATTTTCATAGGTCTGACATAAATGTAAGTCTCTATGTCCTTCCCTGCATTCCTCATCAAGCTTTGCCTCAAAGAATAAAACTGATTCTTCAAAAGCTAAAACTATTCATTTTCATATATCTGACCCAAATGTAAGCCCTTACGTCCTTCCCTGCCTTCCTCATCAAGCTTAGCTTCAAAGAATAAAATAGATTCTTGAAAAGCTAATACTATTCATTCTCATAGGTCTGACCGAAATGAAAGTCCCTATGTCCTTCCCTGCCTTCCTCATCAAGCTTAGCTTCAAAGAATAAAACCGATTCTTGAAAAGCTAATACTATTCATTTTCCTAGGTCTGACCGAAATATAAGTCCCTTTGTCCTTCCCGGCCTTCCTCATCAAGCTTCGCTTCAAAGAATAAAAAAGATTCTTCAAAAGCTAAAACTATTCATTTTCATAGGTCTGACTGAAATGTAAGTCTCTATGTCCTTCCCTGCCTTCCTCATCAAGCGTAGCTTCAAAGAATAAAACAGATTCTTGAAAAGCTAATACTATTCATTCTCATAGGTCTGACCGAAATGAAAGTCCCTATGTCCTTCCCTGCCTTCCTCATCAAGCTTAGCTTCAAAGAATAAAACAGATTCTTCAAAAGCTAAAACTATTCATTTTCGTAGGTCTGACTGATATGTCCCTATGTCCTTCCCTGCCTTCCTCATCAAGCTTCGTTTCAAAGTATGAAACAGATTCTTCAAAAGCTAAAACTATTCATTTTCATAGGTCTGACCGAAATGCAGTTCTCTATATCCATCCCTGCCTTCCTCATTAAGCTTCACTTCAAAGAATAAAATAGATACTTCAAAAGCTAAAACTATTCATTTTGATAGGTCTGACCAAAACGTAAGTCCCTATGCCCTTCCCTGCCTTCCTCATGAGCCTTAGCTTCAAAGAATTAAACAGATTCTTCAAAAGCTAAAACTATTCATTTTCGTAGGTCTGACTGAAATGTCCCTATATCCTTCCCTGCCTTCCTCGTCAAGCATCACTTCAAAGAATAAAACAGATTCTTCAAATGCTAAAACAATTCATTTTCATAGATCCGAAAGAAATGTAAGTCCTTATGTCCTTCCCTGCTTTCCTCATTAAGCTTGGCTTCAAAGAATACAACAGATTCTTCAAAAGCTAAAACTATTCATTTTCGTAGGTCTGACCGAAAAGTAAGTCCCTCTGTCTTTCCCTGCCTTCCTCATTATGCTTTCCTTCAAAGAATAAAACAGATTCTTCAAAGGCTAAAACAATTCATTTTCATAGGTCTGACCGAAATGTAAGCCCCTATGTCCTTCCGTGCCTTCCTCGTCAAGTTTCGCTTCAAAGAACAAAATATATTCTTCAAAAGCTAAAACTATTCATTTTGATAGGTCTGACCGAAATGTAAGTCCCTATGTCTTCTTCAAAAGCTAAAACTATTCATTTTCATAGATCTGACCAAAATGTAAGCCCCAACGTCCTTCCCTGCCTTCCTCATCAAGCTTAGCTTCAAAGAATAAAGAAGATTCTTTAACAGCTAAAACTATTCATTTTCATAGGTATGACAGAAATATAAGTCCCAATGTGCTTCCCTACCTTCCTCATCAAACTTAGCTTCAAAGAATAAAACTGATTCTTCAAAAGCTAAAACTATACATTTTTATAGGTCTGACCGAAATGTAAGTCCTTATGTCCTTCCCTGCCTCCCTAATCAAGCTTTACTTCAAAGAATAAAACAGATTCTTCAAAAGCTAAAACTATTCATTTTCATAGGTCTGACCAAAATGTAAGCCCCTTTTCCTCCCCTGTGTTCCTCATCAAGCTTAGCTTCAAAGAATAAAACAGATTCTTGAAAAGCTAATACTATTCATTTTCATAGGTCTGACCGAAATGTAAGTCACTATGTTCTTCCCGGCCTTTCTTATCAAGCTTAGCTTCAAAGAATAAAAAAGATTCTTGAAAAGCTAATACTATTCATTTTGATAGGTCTGACCGAAATATAAGTCCCTATGTCCTTCCCTGCCTTCCTAATCAAACTTCGTTTCAAAGAATACAACAAATTCTTCAAAACCTAAACCTATTCATATTCACAGGTATGACCGAAATGTAAGTCCCTATGACCTCCCCTGCCTTCCTCATCAAGCTTCGCTTCAAAGAATAAAAAATATTCTGCAAAAGCTAAAACTATTCATTTTCATAGGTCTGACCAAAATGTAAGTCCCAATGTCCTTCCCTGCCTTCTATGTCAAGCTTCGCTTCAAAGAATAAAACAGATTCTTCAAAAGCTAAAAATATTCATTTTCATAGGTCTGACTGAAATGTAAGTCCCTATGCCCTTCCCTGCCTTCCTCATCAAACTAAGCTGTAAATAATAAGATAGATTCTTCAACAGCTAAAAATATTCATTTTCATAGGTCTGACTGAAATGTAACTCTCTATGTCCTTCCCTGCCATCCTCGTCAAGTTTCGCTTCAAAGAATAAAACAGATTCTTCAAAAGCTAAAACTATTCATTTTCATAGGTCTGACAGGAATGTAAGTCCCTATTCCCTTTCCTGCCTTCCTCATTAAGCTTAGCTTCAAAGAATAAAACGGATTCTTCAAAAGCTAAAACTATTCATTTTATTAGATCTGACCAAAATTTAAGCCCCGACGTCCTTCCCTGCCTTCCTCATCAAGCTTCGCTTCAAAAGAATAAAACAGATTCTTCAAAAGCTAAAACTATTCATTTTAATAGGTCTGACCGAAATGTAAGTCCCTATGTCCTTCACTGCCTTCCTCGTCAAGCTTCGCTTCAAAGAATAAAATATATTCTTCAAAGGCTAAAACTATTCATTTTCATATATCTGACCGAAATCTAAGTTCCTATGTCCTTCCCTGCCATCCTCGTCAAGTTTCGCTTCAAAGAATAAAAGAGATTCTTCAAAAGCTAAAACTATTCATTTTCATAGGTCTGACAGAAACTTAAGTCCCTATGCCCTTTCCTGCCTTCCTCATTAAGCTTACCTTCACTTCAAAGTATGAAACAGATTCTTCAAAAGCTAAAACTATCCATTTTCATAGGTCTGACCGAAATACAAGTCCCTATGTCCATCCCTGCCTTCCTTAATAAGCTTTGCTTCAAAGAATAAAACGGATTTTTCAAAAGCTAAAACTATTCATTTTCATTGGTCTGACCGATAGGTAAGTCCCTATGCCCTTCCCTGCCTTCTTCATCAGGCTTAGCTTCAAAGAATGAAACAGATTCTTCAAAAGCTAAATCTATTCATTTTCGTAGGTCTGACCGAACTGTAAGTCCCTATGTCCTTCCCTGCCTTCCTCGTCAATCTTCGCTTCAAAGAATAAAATATATTCTTCAAAAGCTAAAACTATTCATTTTCATAGGTCTGACCAAAATGTAAATCCCTGTCCTTCTGTGCCTTCCTCATCAAGCTTAGCTTCAAAAAATAAAATGTACCTATAACCTTCCCTGCCTTCCTCGTCAAGCTTTGCTTCAAAGGATAAAACAGATTCTTCAAAAGCTAAAACAATTCATTTTCATAGGTCTGAACGAAATATAAGTCCCTATGTCCTTCCCTGCTTTCCTCATTAAGCTTTGCTTTGTCAGATTGTCCCTTACTAACAGGGCTAATAAATTTGGTAGCGTGATACAAACTGAGGCGTTGGGTAAGAAATCGGTACTCAGAATTCAGTGACAACTGATTTTATTTACAAAATAAGATAAAAGGAAAAATATTCTAATTCTGATTATGTTAAATATTTCCAAACCTCTTCTAGGTCTAAGGTTTAATGATCTACTTGTTCAATCCACCAATGTCTACCGAAAAGAAAACGATTAAGTTAATCCTAGGCTAACGAATGTTTCTACTTAAAAGGGTTACACTTGAAAATCCTTTAGTTCCAGCTTTTGTTGAGCTAAGCTAAGAATAACCGTACATGCTTTTAATTCAATTTTCATTAACCCAAACCAAGAGATTCTCTTATTATTTCTTGAAAAGGGTTGTGTATTGCTTCGACCTTTATTAAGCTTTAAGTTTAGCAGGGAAAACTTAATTGAAAATTTCTGGACATAAAGGTTTGGAAATTCTTAAGCTGATAATATTGTTCCCTTTTCCCCTAACCTACCTGTTTAAACATTAAGGTAACCTTTGTATAAACATGCAGTACGGGGTTAACGAAATGAAAGAATGTTTAAAAAGGGACCAGTGTTCCTCTTCGTATAAACGTCTGAAGATTGCACCAGGGGGGGGGGGGGGTAAGTAATGTTATTGTCCGATAATTCCAATTTTTGGATATAAGGTGTTTATAAAGTAAAGCTAAGCCTCAAGGGACTCTAGGCTGACAAGAGGAAGCACAAATGGCTCTCCTAGCGTTCTCTTCTTGGTTAAGGTTCCTTTCCTCGTTGAACCGTCAGTTATTCAAAGCTTAAATTTCTGGGAAGAAATTTAATTTAGATTATTTTAACCTTAAAATGTTGATTTGTCCAAATAGCTCAAGCCTTGTCTAAGCGGAAATACTACTTAAACCCAAAATCACCTATTTTATAGTAAATGTAGATTTCGGCTCTAGTTGTTATTATTTTCTCCCATATACGTATTAAAGTTATCTCCAAATGACAGAAATCTTTAGAGGTTTACTTCTTATTTTAATTTTTATCTTCAAACTTTTGTCTCCAAGGGGAATTCAGACAGACAGTGGTAGTTGATCGTAATTACAAAGTAAAACACTTATCTTTGTTTGATCCAAAAAAAGACTACCGTGTTTCCGAGGCAAAACTACCCCGATTTGTCTCTCATCCGTAAGTTATACTCTTTTTGCTACTTGATCCGTTTAGCGACCTTCCCTCCCTCCTGGCCAATCAACCACTTTTTGTTAAAAGTAGTTTCTTTTCAAGTATTTCAAGGCCTTGCAAAACTGGTCTAAATTAGGTCTTAAATATTTATCACGGGTTCAAAGTTCGTTTGATTCTTGGACAAAGGAGTGTCACTACAAGATTTATGGCTAGTTACGCAAAGAGAAGTTATTTTCAAATTCAAGCTAATTTGAAATTGTCGCTATATTTCTGATCTATGAAGGGAAAGGGAATTCCAAGCTTTAATAAAATTGAGTTACGAAATTTACACAAAATAAGGCCTCCTTACAATCTCCCCCACTTAAAATCTTAGCATAATTTTTGTTTTAAAAGGAATAAATTAAAGGAAACACAAATTTACTAAGATCTAGTGTAACTCAATTTCTCCTTATACTACTTATAAATTGAACCCCTGAGACTTTTGGTCTCTATAACCTGTATACAAATTTCTTAATTTTTTGAATATCAGTCCTACTGAAAGAAATCCTATTATATATATAAAGAGTGTAAAAATGTTATACGTTGATGTCCAATATGTTGTTACATCTTTCCTTTTCTTCTTGTAAGGAAACTCGCATTTGCCTCACTTCATCCAGGACAATGGTTGAACTAAAACTATTCTAAAAGTAAATAAAAAGTAAAATTCAATTCTGTCTTCTTAATGCAGTAGGACTTATGCGAAGTTCTCAGCCAAACTCCTTATGAGTTCATGCAGATATTTCTTATCTACGTTTTTTTTTGTCGTTTCGCGGCGTCCGAAATCAAACCCCTGCTCTTGTGTTGCTAAGCACAGATAAATCGACTCTTTGATTACTTTAAGTTTAAAATTGAGCACAGCTTTAATAAAAAGAAGATATATTAATTGACCTCTACGAATAGCTAAGTCCTATTTTCTTATTTGGGTCTTTTTAAACTTTATTCACAATTTTTTTTTCAAATTATAATTGGACTCTCGAAAGAGTATTTAAAGGTACCAAAAGGTCTAGTAACAATGGAAGACTTGAAAAATCAAAGACAAATACATTCTACGATGAAAGAAAAAAATCTGTACCGGTTCTCTTTTTTTTTTTAATTACGAGTTATGAAAATTTCGAACCTTTCGAATTTTCTGAACTCATCTCCTTTGTTGAAGACACTACTAGTTTAATTTAGTGTGTGGCTGAATTATAAGGAGTCTCTTATATAATTCCTATAATTCTTATCCTTTATTTGACGGATATTTTATATCCTATCGGCAGTGCTTTTTATTTTCAACAATACTCTAAATCTTATGGGCAATGCGTTTACACTCATCAATTTTTCTTAGATGGCGCTACTACTACATTTTTACCAATTTGCATTTGTCACCATTCACGCTAAGTCACAATTTTCCTGTGTTATCATTTAACCGAATGTGAAAGAGGTCATAAGGGAAAATGTTATCTCTAAGAGTGGGGTAATTAACGCTAAATTTAACTCTTCTAAAACAGAGTTCATAATTCTTTACTGCCTTTTCGACCTGGCAGTACATATATACAAACACACCATATTGTCTTAATTTATTTAAGGTTTTGACAGCTCCCCTTTTTGCCCCCCCTCCCCCCCCAAAAAAGGGACTTGAATGCAGGAAACGGATGACTCCATTAACTAGTTTTTTTGATAAAATGATCTTAAACTGATGTCTTTTTCTTCTTGTCAGAATCATCCAGTGTATAAAGTAAGCCATTCACGGGAACCAAACGGAGATCTCCTAACCTTTTCCTAAAAAATGGGATTTCCTAGCTAAGAATAACCGTACTTACTTTTAATTCAATTTTCATTAACCCAAACCAAGAGATTCTCTTATTATTTCTTGAAAAGGGCTGTGTATTGCTTGGACCTTTATTAAGCTTTAACTTTAGCAGGGAAAACTTAATTGAAAACATCTGGACATAAAGGTTTGGAAATTCTTAAGCTGATAATATTGTTCCCTTTTCCCCTAACCTACCTGTTTAAACATTAAGGTCACCTTTGTATAAACATGCAGTACGGGGTTAACGAAATGAAAGAATGGTTAAAAAGGGAACGGTTTTCCTCTTCGTATAAACGTCTGAATATTGCACAAAGGGGGGGTAAGTAATGTTATTGTCTGATAATTCCAATTTTTGGATATAAGGTCTTTATAAAGTCAAGCTAAGCCTCAAGGGACTCTAGGCTGACAAGGGGAAGCACAAATGGTTCTCCTAGCGTTCTCTTCTTGGTTAAGGTTCCTTTCCTCTTTGAACCCTCAGTTATTCAAAGCTTACATTTCTGGGAAGAAATTTAATTTAGCTTATTTTAACCTTAAAATGTTGATTTGTCCAAATAGCTCAAGCCTTGTCTAAGCGGAAATACTCTTTGTTTGATCCAAAGAAAGACTACCTTGTTTCCGAGGCAAAACTACCCCGATTTGTCTCTCATCCTTAATTTATATTCTCTTTGCTACTTGATCCGTTTAGCCACCTTCCCTCCCTCCTAGCCAATCAACAACTTTTTGTTAAAAGTAGTTTCTTTTTCAGTCTTTCAAGGCCTTGCAAAACTGGTCTAAATTAGGTCTTAAATATTTATCACGGGTTCAAAGTTCGTTTGATTCTTGGACAAAGGAGTGACACTACAAGATTTATGGCTCGTTACGCAAAGAGAAGTTATTTTCAAATTCTAGCTAATTTGAAATTGTCGCTATATTTCTGATTTATGAAGCGAAAGGGAATTCCAAGCTTTAATAAAATTGAGTTACGAAATTTACACAAAATAAGGCCTCCTTTTACAGCTTCAAACAATAAAAGAGATTCTTAAAAGCTAAATTTATTCATTTTCATAGGTCTGAACGAAATGTAAGTCCCTATGTCTTTTCCTGCCTTCCTCATTAAGCTTCGCTTCAAAGAATAAAATAGATTCTTCAAAAGCTAAAACAATTCATTTTCATATGTCTGACCGAAAAGTAAGTCCCTTTGTAAGTCCCGTGCCTTCCTCGTCAAGCTTCGCTTCAAAAAATAAAATATATTCTTCAAAAGCTAAAACTATTCATTTTCATAGGTCTTACCGAAATGTTAGACCCTATAATCCTTCCTGCCTTCTCATCAAGCTTCAGCTTCAAAAAATAAAACAGATTCTTCAAAAGCTAAAACTATTCATTTTCATAGGTCTGACCGAAATGTAAGTCCCTACGTCCTTCCCTGCCTTCCTCGTCAAGCTTCGCTTCAAAGGATAAAACTTATTCTTCAAAAGCTAAAACTATTTATTTTCATAGGTCTGACGGAAATGTAAGTCCCTATGTCCTTTCCTGCCTTCCTCATAAAGCTTAGCATCAAAGAATAAAATGGATTCTTCAAGAGCTAAAACTATTCGTTTTCATAGGTGTGAGCGAAATGTAAGTCACTATGTCTTTGCCTGCCTTCCTCATCAAGCTTAGCTTCAAGGAATAAAACAATTCTTCAAAAGCAAAAACTATTCATATTCATAGGTCTATAAAATGTACGTCCCTATGTCCTTCCCTGCCTTCCTCATTAAGCTTCGCTTCAAAGAATAAAATAGATTCTTCAAGAGCTAAAACTATTCATTTTCATAGGTCTGACCGAAATGTAAGTCCCTATGACCTCCCCTGCCGTCCTTATCAAGCTTAGCTTCAAAGAATAAAATAGATTCTTGAAAAGCTATGAAACTATTCATTTTCATAGGTCTGACTGAAATGTAAGTCTCTATGTCCTTCCCTGCATTCCTCATCAAGCTTTGCCTCAAAGAATAAAACTGATTCTTCAAAAGCTAAAACTATTCATTTTATATATCTGACCCAAATGTAAGCCCTTACGTCCTTCCCTGCCTTTCTCATCAAGCTTAGCTTCAAAGAATAAAACAGATTCTTGAAAAGCTAATACTATTCATTCTCATAGGTCTGACCGAAATGAAAGTCCCTATGTCCTTCCCTGCCTTCCTCATCAAGCTTAGCTTCAAAGAATAAAACAGATTCTTCAAAAGCTAAAACTATTTATTATCGTAGGTCTGACTGATATGTCCCTATATCCTTCCCTGCCTTCCTCATCAAGCTTCGCTTCAAAGTATGAAACAGATTCTTCAAAAGCTAAAACTATTCATTTTCATAGGTCTGACCGAAATGCAGTTCCCTATGTCCATCCCTGCCTTCCTCATCAAGCTGCGCTTCAAAGAGTAAAATAGATACTTCAAAAGCTAAAACTATTCATTTTCATAGGTCTGACCAAAATGTAAGTCCCATTGCCCTTCCCTGCCTTCCTCATGAGGCTTAGCTTCAAAGAATTCAGATTCTTCAAAAGCTAAACTATTCATTTTCGTAGGTCTGACTGAAATATCCCTATATCCTTCCCTGCCTTCCTCGTCA